>NC_060274.1:74264934-74557844 GCF_021613505.1 Equus quagga | reverse complement strand
TCATATCTTAAAATCTAACAAAATTGCCTCAAACCAAAAAACATGCTGGGAATATATTTTTAAAATAATATTTCATAAATATTTCATAAATAAAATAATATTTCATAAATGTTTGCAAAGGAAAAATTCTTTTCCCTCTCTCTTCCGTCACATTCCTAAGAACTTTTACAGAGGAAGTGCTCTCAGGACAAGGGGATGTGAGAAGTAGCAGAGAGTAGGGGAAGGAGCTAAGCAGGACTGTGGTTGCGCCCGGGAGCCTAGCTTTAGCCTGGTCCTACAGGCGACTCTGGAGCAGGAACTGTCACAGAGTTGGTGCCACCTTGAGGCAAGAAGGCTGGCTGGTGTTAGGGAGGAGGGAAGGGAGGATAACCTTCCAGATGCTGGGTTGCAGTGGCTTCCGTGGCACAGAGAGAAATTTTAAGGAGAAGGGGGAAGCAGTGAACCTTGTCAGCCAAAATTCAGAGCATCCGGAGGTTAGATACAGTTGGGTACAGCAGCTGGGAAAGGGAATCTGGGTGGGGAACTAACAGAGCCCTCTAAAGCTTATCTCTTACATTTTAGGGATTTTGAGTTCCAACAACAAAACACTTCTTCAAATGTCTAGTATACTTTCGTGTGTTATGAAACTTAATTGGTTTTTGTTGATTTTTAAAAAAGTAAGTAATTTAGAAAATAAAGAAGTTATGTACTGTATGCTTAGTCTAAGACACATCTATATGACATGATGAATTCAATCTTGGTGAACTTAGAGTCATTTCTTCCCAGTTTTATTATATCCTAGAAATCTGCCAAAATAGACATAAGCTGTTAGGTTGGAAAAGAATAGTCGCACTGTTGAACTGTTTTATAGTTTTTTTTAGACAAAGCCTCAGTTTATTTCTTTTCGTTTTTCTTTCTATGATTTTTCTTTCATTTTCTTGTTCTATTTTTCCTCTTTTTATTTTCTTTCATTTTCTCCCTCACTCTCTCTCTTCTTTTCCTCTCTCCTTTTCCTTCTTCCTCTCTTTTCCCCCCAGTGTTGTGAACTGCCTGTCATAGGACAACCAAAGGTAAACCTGGAACTCAGAAGAAATCAATTGTTTCAGGAAATTGTGCTTTTATTTTTTTCATTTTTCATTCATCTAAAACTTTGTGAACCATTTTATGGTTGTATTCTTCGCTGAATTTTAATCTTTGCCATTCACTTCCAAAGTACTCCCCAATAAATTGAACATTTATTGTGTTTTTTCATCATTAAACTTTGATGCGTTTATAGAATGTTCTTTGAAATGACATTCTTGAGAAAGATAAGTTCCTTAAAGGTCCCATAACCTTGGGAACAGGATTTCCTAAAACTGTTATACTTAGCTGAGTTACTTACCTATTTTTGTATGGAGTCATCTTGTCATCAAAACAAAATTAATATTGCATTCTCCTTTGTGAAGGACACATTAAACTTTCAGTGCAGTCTGCACATCTTTCAGGAATGCAGAACCGTAAACAACTAGTTGCATACACTTCTTATGACATTAGGTGAGTTTTATAATGTGCTGTACTACTGTTTAAAATTAAATGCTCACACTGCTTATTGCACCCTTGAAAAGATTATAGGCTGGCATAACTTAGCTCTAATAACTTTAAACATTTTTTGCTACAGATAATGGCTCCATTGATGATGCTACAAAACTCTGATATGATTATTGCAATTGTATTGTATTTTTTAAATATCTGCTGTAGCATCCAAAATACTAGTCATAATGGTAATACAGTAATTGGTTTACTCAACTGTTAGACAGGATGCTGTGTCCATTCCTAGGCCAATGACCTGTCCGTCATTGTGGTGATACTTATACGGAGCACAAATGTCTTGGTCCACTCACATTAGCACAACTGCACTAGTCAGCAAAATGTGCATCAAGTGGCCCATTGTCTTCCTTTTGATTCATTAGCTCTGCAAAATGTATTTTGATAAAGAAAATTTTAACACACTTGCATTTGCTTTCCATATAGCTTATGTAAACTGCAATTACTTTAAATTCTCATAAATGAATAAAATCTATCTTCTCCATTTAGTCCTTTTTAAAAAATGAAAATTAGTGTTTATTGAATATAGGCCCTGTGCATTTTACATACTTTCTTTCATTTAGTCTTACAACAACCCTATGAAACAGGTGCTTTTTAAAAAAACTGAAATAAAATTCACATACCATAAAATTCACTATTTTAAAGTGTATAATTAAGTGGTTTTTAGTGTATTCACAAGGTTATGAAACCATTAATACTATCTAATTCTGGAACATTTTCGTCGCCCTAAAAAGAAATCTCATATTTATTAGCAGTCACTCTCCATTTATTCTTCTGTCAGCTCTTACAAAAATCACTCGTCTGCCTCTAGAGATTTGTCTATTCTAGACATTTGATATAAAAGGAATCATACAATATATGCCCTTTTAGATTAGCTTTTTTCATTTAGCACAATGTTTTCAAGGTTCATCCATGTTGTAGCATGTATTAATATTTCACTCCTCTTTATGGCTGAAAAACATATCATTGTGTCGACATCTCACATTTTGTCTATCCATTCACCAGTTCATTGACGATAGGGTTGTTTCCACTTTTTGGCTATTTTAAATAATGCTATTATCAGCATTCATGTACAAGTTTTTGTGTAAACATACGTTTTCATTTCTCTTGGATATATGTCTAGGAGTAAAATTTCTGGGTCATATGGTAATTCTATGTTTAACATTTTGAGGAACTGCCAAACTTGTTTTCCAAGTGGCTGCACCATTTTATATTCCCACCAGCAATGTCTGAGGGTTCCAACTTCTTTACATCCCTGCCAAGTCTTGTTACTGTTATTCTTTTTTATTATAGCCATCTTAGTATATATGAAGTGATATTTCATTGTGGTTTTGATTTTCATTTCCCTAATGACTAACGATGTTGAGCATCTTTTCATATGTTTATTGGTCATTTCTATCTCTTCTTGGGAGAGAGGTCCATTCAAATCCTATGTCCATTTTTAAAACTTAGATTATTTTATTGTCATGTTTTAGGAGTTTTGTAAATCTTCTGACTACTAGACTCTTATCAGATATATGATTTGCAAATATTCTCTTTGATTCTGTGGGTGTTTTTGCACTTTCTTGATAGTGTCCTTTGATGCACAAAGTTTTTAATTTTGATGAAGTTCAATTAGTCTATTTTTTTCTTAAGCTGCTTGTGTTTTTGGTGTCATATCTAAGAAACCATTGCCAAATCTGAAGTCATACAGATTTGCCCCTATATTTTCTTCTAGGAGTTTTATAGTTTTAGTTATTATATTTAGGTATTCGTCCACTTTTTGTTAATTTTTATACATTATGTGAGGAAAGGATCCAACTTCATTCTCTCGCATCTGATAGTGAGGTGTTGAAAAGACTATTCTTTCTCCCGTTTAATTGTGTTGGCACCCTCCTGTCAGTATTAATCATTGTCATCTTCTTTTTAAACAGACTTTCATGGGCTTTCTCATACCACTTCCAAGTCTTCTCTTGTTTTTTGACATTTCTGAAATCTCATTGCTTGCACAAAACAATTCTTATACCAAGTAAGCAAGTTAGGAAATATCACCATACTCATATCCCCTTATAACAATCAATTTTCCTTTCAGATTTGTGTCAGCTTGTCAAAGAGTTAAAGGCAAACTTCTAGAAAATGATGTAATAGGTATAAATAAAAAATTTAAAAGATACCTATATTTTGTGGAGCATTTACATAATATTATTTAAATTGTATATGAGTATAGGGAAAATGGCCACATCAAAGATGTGTTCTGTTGAGGTTTCCTCTCTGTATAAAGATGCTCAACCTCAAAGGCAGATAAAGTTTGAATACTGCTCATTACACAAACATTTATTGAGTACCTGCCACATAGTCTAGGCATTGCAGTAGCATCACTGGTGCTAGAAGAACTAGCAGAGCTCCTCTCCTCAAGGGGCTTATTGAAGAATGGAGAAAGATCAGTAAACATGATTACATTCACACTCTATAGTAGAGGCGTAAGTGTTATAGGAGAACAGGGAACAACTAATTTTGCTTTAGGGAGTTACTTGGAAGGTCACATTTAAATATGTCTTGAAAAGAAAATAAATAAAACTCTTCTAAGAAGACAAGAGGGAAGGGCAAGTGATTGTCCAGCCTACAGGATGACCTATATAAGTCAGAGAAGCGTAAGAGAAGAGCATGATGTAGGAGGAAAGCATCAGCTGTGACTAGACGCTAGAATGGAGATGCGGAATATGCTGGCCACTAAAGACTGAGAGGCAGGTTGAGGCCAAATTACACACTGGGCTAAAGAGTATGGACTCAATCCTCTAGGCCACAGGAAATCATAGAGCATTTTGAAGTAGGAGACGATGCTGTGCTTATCATAATTTATAAGTATTGCAATGACTTGCTCTCAGCTCTGAACTGCTATTATACTATGAAAGACAGTATAACACAATAGTCAAAAACTTAGACGCTAGAGACACAAATGCTAGTTCAAATTCAGTCGTCCCGATTATATAGTTAAATAATTTTAAGTAGGTTATATAATCTCTGTGGGGCTCTGTTTCCTCACTTGGAAACCTCACAGATTCGTTGTGAGAATTAAATGAGATAAAATAGGTAATATCTTTAGCACCTATTAATTCCTGGTACATATTACATGCTCAGTAAATGATAGTCAAATAAAATATCTCTGAAGCTGTCTTGTCTTCCCACTGTGTCAAATATAGTGAGTTGTTCTTCAATCAATATTTTGGAATGACAGAGATGGGTTTAAGGGGTCAGTCCAGTAGCATTTGAAAATACAGGTCTACAGCTTAAGAGTGAGTTTGGGCATTGTAGCTATTGGCTATGAATCAGGATATCACACAAATATAAATAGGAAATGAAGCTCTGACAGTTGTAGAGCTTCAATAGAGAGAGCAGAAAATAGAGAATATTGCTCAGAAAGAATATTAATAGGAAAGCAACTTTTAATGGAGCAGTTTTTCATAGTTTAGGAGCACATAATCTTTGTAAAAATTATGAAAACTCTGCACCCTTTTCCAAGGAGAATATGCATATATTTAGAATGTCTTCTATGTGGTGTTAGGGGTTTATGAACACCATAAGCTCATCCCAAAACACCTGATTTAAGAAGTGAGGAAATAACAACGAATAAAAAGTATTTTGAGACTTGGAAGGAGAAAGTAAGGGAAAAAATCCATACTGGAATACGTAGAAACTTAGATTGTATCTGTGGTGACTGTTTAAGAACCTAGGATCTTTGCTGGTGATATGGAAGGAAATCAAGAACAATAATTGCTCAGGGTTTGGATGGAGACCCTTATTTATCCATGTAACCAAGTTCAAACCAAATATCTGGCAACTTAAACCGGGCAAGGAAAAGCCTCTTGCAGTGTTGACAACTTTATGGTCAAACATGTCATGCATTTCCTCCAAGTACACTAGTCAAATATGGAGAGTAGACGTCAGGCAAAGTATATTGTATCCATATCATTTTTCAAATGCATGTTTCTCGTCACCATTAAAATGGCAATCCCATAGAATACCCAGAGAATGATGTTTTCTAATTCTCAAGTTTATGGGAAAATCCTATTTAGACATAATGGTTTATGTAGATACAGTGGTAGAAAACTTTTCTGAAACTTGGTATGTTTCTTTCTTTCTTTCTAATTAAAAAAAAATGTTTTCCATGTTTATAGGCTCAATCTCTTTACCTCTTTTTAGAATAAATGGAAAGAAAGGTTAAAATGTCCTTAGAGTTATACTTGTAAGTAGGTCCTATTGATGGAGTGAGGGTATTCTTATTGACTGATTGGATTCTGCTCATCTCCTTGGGCCAGAATGCTTTGGTAATTAACCAGTTTAATCCACACATTATCTTTTCAAAAATAAATACATTAAGAAAATAAAGTTAATTAAGAAATAAACTAATAAAAATAAAATAAAACTTTATTATAATTAATCTCCGCTATTGTTTGCTCACTGGAAACTCCGTACCTATATCATATCACTCCAACCCCACTTGGAATTGTTTTACAGGACCACATTTTAATGTTACACCATGAACTTTTACTGAGGAACAGTTTTAGAAATAAACATGTTACTGCAGATGCCTCTGTATTTTTCTGAAAAACTGATATTTTTTTTTATTCCATAGCTTAAAAATTATTCCCAGAACTCCAAACTAGGAAGAAAAGAAGATTTCTCTCTCCTTTTGAATTACATGATTCCTCAAATTACATGAGTCATTTATCAAATTAATACAAAAACAGTCATACAGACTGTGGTCAGTCTAAAGCCTGTGCCTTATCCCAACATGGAAAACAGGTGAAGGCAGAGCTGCTCTGGTTGACTCAGGGCTAAGAGGCCCACCCAGGTCCTGGCTACCTGTCTTTAACCTTCCTTAGGGTGTGCCAATCTGAGAGTAATTGTTCGAACAATGAATGTGAAGTAAATCGTGTTTCTCTTTTTCCTTTTTGATGTAGGAGGCTCAGAAGTAAGGTTTTTGTCTTTTCTTATGCATTTCCTTGTGTAGGGTCTCCTAATATAGCATTCCCGTCTCCTCTTTGTTTTCTGTAATAATTTCAAGTTAGCATATCTGTACTTCAAGTGGAAGCAGCCTCAAATCCATTAAGTTGATTGTATAAACACTAATCAGTCAGGCAATCATTTGTTCTCTCAATTTGATGGAAATAGACTCTCTGTTACAGTTTCCGCAACAGTTCAAGCTTCCCCATCTAGCACAGCAGCTTTCCATAAAGCACATGCTCAGAGGCAATGAGGGAATGACATAGGGCCAAGAGACCTCTGTTCATTTCCAATAGTCTTGGTTGAACTCTGGGATCAAAAATGAAAATATAAAACTGTGATGGAGTATATAGTTAGAATAAAAAATTGTGAATTCTGAATTTGTGGAACAAAAATGAATCGGTAATTGTATGTCTTTAAAAAATATACACCTTGAGAAAAACATTTGCCCACACCAGTTACTACACCCAAAACCAACAGATGACACATATATCCTGAAGCTAATAAAACTGATGACAGATATATCTATTTAAGACTGTGGATTGTGACTCCCAGACAGCTGGAGAATGATTTACTGGAACAGTTGCTAAATACAGTAGCTGCCTTTTCCATATCAACATTATAACACTTGGCAATAGCTGTGTCCATAGTGAAGCATGAGCTCAGGAAACTGGCAATGTCAGTTTCCAAAGCTAGATTTGTAAAGGTGCCTAAGTGATGTGAGATTGAACAAATGCCAACCTGAAAATTCATCTGTGTGACAACTAACTCTGGAACTTTCCAATGCTCTTTAAACACATCTGTAAATTTGCAATAGTATTGATTTGAAGGGAGAAAAAATAAAATATAAAAAAAATAAATCTCTTCAGCCTTAACAAATGTTCAGTTCAACAATTTTTTTGTTGAGAACCCAACGTTTGCTAGACACCATATTAAGTGGTTCAAGGTTTACAAGCAGGACATTCAGATAATGTGTAGACCTTCCATGGGAAGAATAAGAAAGAAGAATAAGGAGAAAAAGTAAGCAAGAAGGCCAGAATGTAGGCATTTATTTTAGCCTTGTTCCTCATTCTGTACCTACTGTGTTGCTACTGCCCTTGGCACACATCTAAGGACCGTACCAGTGGTCCTTCTCTCACCTTCAACCCTCCTCTCTTAAAGCTAGCTTATCTAAGCACCTGTTAGAGCAGAGGTACTAAATTCTGACCTTTTTGCCTATTTTAGGAAGTAGTAGAATTAGTAGGCAACGTGCTTAAGACTTAAAAGGCAGATCGCCCTTGTAAATAGTATAGGTGTGTCTGAGGAACCATTCATTATTCCCTGGCTTCCTGCTTGTGGGATGTGGCAAACAGGAAAGCACTCTTAACCAATTAAAATTCAAGAACTAAAATTCAAGACCCTCAGGTCCCTCAAATTAGATTTATCGCGATCCTTGACGCAACATCACTTTCATCATTGGCCCATGCAATTAGCTAGCGGAACACAGTATTATCATGCCTACGTCAGATCAACGGTGTCACACGTGAATTTAGACTTTGTGTAACCAACTGTCTTTGTTCTCCTGGGACTGTCCCATTAGCACTGAAAGTCCTGTGTCCGGTGAAATAGTCTCTGGCAAACCAGGAAGGCTGGTCACCCAAAATCTTCCCCGAAATTGCCTCAAATAGTTCATTTTTCTTTGTTTAAGCTTAGGCAGAGCCTGCAGCTAACATTTAATCACTAGTATTACCAGGTTCTCAGTATGTGCCAATTCTATTCTAACTATTTGAGGAAGATACTGTTATTAACCGCATTTTACTAATGAAGAAACTGGGCACCGAGAATTGAAGTACCCAGCCCACATCTCACAACTAAGATAGATTCCAGTGTCTACCTCCTTAAGCACTTTGCACTAGGGCCGGGAAACAAATTAAATAATGCATCAGTGTATCCTTCACGTGCCTACTCTTCTTCGCTGGCAAAACAAATGAACGTGTGTGCTATGGATTGCGTTGTTAGACTGAACTATAACAGTGCATTTTCAATGCTAACACAGAGTGATTCGCAAAAGTAACATTCTAAAGAATATGACCATATTCAAACTGCCATTATTTGTATAATATAGCCCTTTTCAAAATTATAATAAATAGTATTTTTGTCAGCTACTTCACAGAGCAAGGAAGTACAAAGTTATTGGCAACACAATATTCTGGGTTTTAAGGTTAATCTTTACTCTGCTTGTTTTAGGAGCTGGGGCTCTAGAAGGAATCAGAACATTTCCGTGATATTGGGACTAGTTTGTTTCAGATTCTTAGCTTGAATCTCCTTTGCCTTTGCTCTGAGGAAAGACTATTAGACAATTATCGTTTTAACTCTAAATGTATTTATGCACATGCAGAGATGGTTGGTCATCGTACTTCTTCATGGGATGATTCAGTTAATGCCCATCTCTCTGAGGAGACTGGGAGCTCCCTCAGGGCAAGGATCCTATTTGTTGTGCTCAGTACTTTATTATCAGTGTCTGACACATGGTCTGGTTTAGAGTGGGCACCCAATAAATATTTGTTGAATAAAAGAATGCCTGAGGAATTTAATAAAGGGATAAACATTTAGGAGCTTTATAGCACTGAGTCAGAAGTGAAAACTACGGCTGCTGAGAATTAAGAAAAAGAGGGATTTTAAGTTGTAGAAATGAAAATGAACACAGTCAAATGGTGGTGTAACATAAAATTAATGTTATTTTATTATTGCAGTTAATGTTTATTGAGTGCTTACCATGTGCCAAATAGTGTACTATGTTCTTTTAAAAAATTTAATCCTCATAACAAATCTATGAAGCAAGTATTATTATTGGCCACAATTTTACATATGAGGAAATGAGCCTTTGAGAAGTTAAGCAATGTTATTATGGTCTCACTGCCAACAGGTAGTGGAACTGAGATGGTAATATTAATACCATGTGCTTCCACAGAACTCTGTACTTCCCTTATCATAACACTCCTCAAACTTCTTTGTATTTGCTTGTTTAGTATCTGTCTTCCCCAGTCTATGAAGGCAGACTCTGTCTCTATCATATTTAACATTTTATTCTCAGAACCAAAGTACCTGGCATCCAGCAGTAGTTGCTCCACAATATTTGTCAAATGATTAAATGCCTAAGTTGAAGAATCAGTAAACTTATGAAACAACAGGACTTAAAAATTATAGAGAAAAATAATAGATTACTAACATTCTTCAAGGGTTACAATACAGATGCCTGTTCCCTGAGATGATTGCCCACACTTGGCTTTTAAAAAAGATGGCAGCTATAAAGTCCATAGAATGAGACGTGTATTTGGCACAGAAGCTAGCCTCTCTCGGTAGAGCAGCCAAGTGCTATGTTGTTGGAAGCTGTGCTGTGTCAAAGGAAGTGTGACTCTTAGGCAAAACCTAGAAATGACAACTGGAGATTATGAATTAATAGTTGTTATGAGTGAGGATAACCTTGTCATCACGACCTCGTTAGATAAACTGTCATTGCAAGGAGATGTTGTTCTCCACCCTCTTTGTTCCTGGGGGAGTTGCTCCCAACCCAAATAAGAACAAACAAAGGATAGGCTGGTTTCAGCTGTAGTGACACCACTCTTTTGTAACAGAGAAGCTGGGAGGATGGTGTTTAATTTAGAATGAAGTCAGGCTAAAGGCAGGTGAGGACTAGCAGTTCCATCAAGTGGAACTACTTAATATACTCAAGAACAGTTAATATGCTTAATCAAGTGAAAACTGGCACTGAGGTTTTCTTGCACAGACCATTTATCAGTAGGTTTGTCTGGAATAAGATTAAGGAGGGGATGATGGTAGATGGATGGATGGATGGATGGGTGGATGGATTCAAGTGATGAAAGCAGGCATAAAAGTGAATGCATTCACTAAGAGAACACAGAATAAATAATCAAAACTGGGGGCCAACCCCATGGCCGAGTGGTTAAATTCACACGCTCTGCTTTAGTGGCCTAGGGTTTGCTAGTTTGGATCCCAGGCGTGGATCTATGCACCACTCATCAAGCCATACTCTGGTGGCATCCCACATGGAGGAACCAGAATGACTTGCAACCAGAATACACAACTATGTCCTGGAGCTTTGGGGAGAAGAAAAAAAAAAGAGGAAGATTGGCAACAGATGTTAGCTCAGGGCCAATCTTCCTTGCCAAGTAAAGGAATGAGCTATGAGCATGAAGAAAGTCAGTAGGGGAGCTGCCCCCACAAGCAAAAAAAAAAAATCAAAACAATTTCATAATTTTTCAAATATACTTTTAAAGCAGGAGCAAAAATGACTATGTTTGAAGTGTAAAAACTCAGAAATTTGTAGCTTTATTTTTAAAAAATGATGTATTGGAAAGGGGCACAGTTTAGTCAGTGGAATGATGAATTTGGTCTTAGATATGTTAAGTCAGAATATGGCAAGAGATCTAAGAGAATAGCTGGAATTACAAGATAAGAATGCTCATTAGATATCAAGACTGGAGCCCAAGATTTGGGGATCATCAACATGGACATGGTCATTAAGGACATCAACATAGAGAAATTTGTCAAGAGAGAAGAGTGACAAAACCAGTGAGTCTTAGGAATGCCCACAGAAAAGGGACAAGAGGATGAAGTGTACTCAGAGAGGTGGTCAGGAAATTTGCTGTTTAGTATTGTAAAATTCAAATATTAAAAGAATTTCAAGAAGGGCAACAGTCAAACTTGTTTAATATGACAAAGAAATCAAGGAGAAGATGAAGAAAAGGCACTTGAATTTGTCTAGAAGGAAAGTTCCTGATACACAGAATATCGGTTTATGGAAAGCAGCCAAAAAGCAAATTAAGAGGTGAGAGGTAAAGTAAAGGGAGGTGGTAAGCATGCACTAGTCATTTATGGACTTTGGGCATAAAAGGAAGGAAAGAAGTATAATGGCGGGAAATGTTAGGGGCATTAGGCTAACAAAATAAAAAGGCACTGATATAATAAAGAAGAATCTAATCTTCCTGAATTCTAAGCTACTCCCTCATAGTAAATTAGTAGCCTTGGGAGGCTCATTAACTCCGCGGGGGCACTAGGGTATTGTTCCACGCATTGTAGTTGCAGCGCCTGACAAAGCATAGAGGCTATTATTCATAGCTTTAGGAAAAGCACTTCCTGTCACACTGGAGAGACTCCCGAGGAAATAAAGATACCATTATCAGAAACAGAAGCAGCAGTGTCAGCTTTTCTAGAAGGAAGATATATTTGAAGGTAACTGTCAAATCCTTTAGCAAAAAGTTAATTTGCCATTATCAGATTTTAAACCACTGAGCCACTCCTGTATCATCTTTATGTCTTAGTTTCTTTTACAAAAGGAGCTTAGAGTTGATGATTTATAAGAAAACTTCTAGCTTTCAAAATTTATGTTCTCTGATTCTTTTCCTTCTCAGACACCATCACCTGTAAAGAAAGGTAGGGAGTCCATAAGATAAAATGCAATGATGTAATTAAGAATGAAGAGAGGAAACTTCACTCTTTGTTTTCTCTTTCTCTTTCTCTCCATTTTCCTTCATTTTGCCCACTTTGCTTTAAAAACTGCATCTTGAAAACTTCATGTATTATAGTATCTAATCAACGCTAAAAAGTATGAAAGTTTCTACAAAGCAGTCATTGACTTTTCATATATTTTATCTATCACGTAGTTCCTAGGATTCTTGTAAATAGTATTATTATCAGCCACAATATCAGAAGAATAGTAATAATGAAACTTACCATCACAATGTTAATTTCTTTGACCTAATTACATTTTGAAATCGGAATGTATATTATTGAAATAGATTTTCTCATCTGTAGGCTTCTGACTTTCAGATTTACTTGGAAGAGTGTGAGAATTCTACTGCCTTCCATATCCTATATTGTACAAACTTTTAATGGTGCGTATTGTAAATGTTGGAGGCTAAAATATGGAAGGTTTCAATTCAATTCAGCAAACATTGTTGAAGGCCTATTATTGTGAGATTTTGGAGACAGAGTGGAGTCAGGGTAGCTACCTAATAATATCTAATATATTACATCTATATAATATCTATATATCTACATAAATATCTAATGTGGGAGGGAAATGATCACATTTGTAATAAATATCATCCAAAGGCTAATTTACAACTTAAAATGTGCTTTCACTATCATCCTCATTTGACCTTGACAGCTACCCTGTAAGGTAGGTATACATACATCTTAGTTTCCTATTTTACAGATGATGAAATCAAGGAAAAGAGAGGGAAAGTGACCTAGGCTAAGTTGAAGTTAGTGAATGAGGGACTGAAACCTGAGTCTTTTCATTCAAAATATCAAGCCCTTTCCACCACCCTATATGGTAGCAGCAGGATGCAGGAAATGTTTGGACACTTGTAGTTAGAGTAGGTATAGTGGGTGTGAAGTTGGGGGTTGGGGGCATTATTGCAGGAGACAATACTAGAAAGCAAGGTAGAACCACTTATTAGAGAAGTTTAAATCTCAACCATAGGAGGTTAAGTGTTATTACTTATAGATCAGGAGCTAATGCAGGATTTTGAGTTGGGGAAAGACAGGGTCAGATCTGTGTTTTAAGAGAAGAGCCTGACAGCTGGAGGTAGGCTGGTGAGAGGAATAAGAGAATGGAACCCAGGGTATAGCTCTTACTACTTGTTCTGGGAGGGGGACTAGGAGAGCTGTGACCAGTATAGAGGCAGTGGGATTGGAAGGCAGGGGGATGACTTTAGACATAGTTTCTCTGTCAGGAGGCAAGTCCAGCTTTGGGTATATAGGGATGCTGTCAGGCCTAGATTCAGGCCACATGTCATAATACTCACTCTCCAGTCTCTAAAAGAAACATTTAATCTTTCAAAAAATTTACTCTGCAAGGTAGGGGACTTAAAGATCACTTTATATTCATAGAATCTACCTGATAATTTCAAGTAGTCAACTCATTCAACAAGCTTTAGTGAGACTGCATTCCTAATTTTTTCTTCCTGACAATTTTCCAAAACTCTCCCTATACCAGGTCAGGATATGAAATTAGCCTGTTTGTTTGATTTCTTTAATTTCAATTTCATCCAGTTTACTGGTTCCTTCAAAGAAGTGATATTTGAGAGTCCACATCCATTTGATGCCCTCTATCTATGTCAGTACATCTCAAATACCACTTAGTTCCATTCAAGAGTTTGTAATAAGAATGTACATTGCACTACACATAATAACCCCATTGTGTCTCCCACACTATAACCAATATCCATAGCTGACTAGATTGTGAACCACCAAATATAGATTTTCCTTAAATACCTGAATTAGAATTACTTAAATCTCCATTGGCTGCATGAAAGAAATTAGCACCCCCACCCGGATACCCTACTCATAATTAGCCCTCCCACTCCTAAGGGTGCATTTGTATGTACTAAAAAAGAGATCCTTGAGCCAGCCCTGATGGCCTAGCAGTTAAAGTTCAGTGCTCTCTGCCTTAGTGGCCCAGGTTCAGTTCCTGGGCAGGAAACTATGCCACTCATCTGTAAGTAGCCATGCTGTGGCAGCAGCTCACATGGAAGAATTGGAAGGACCTAAAACTAGAATATACAACTATGTACTGCGCTTGGGGGAGGAAAAAAAAAAAGAGGAAGATTGACAACAGATGTTAGCTCAGGGCGAATCTTTCCTGAAAAAAAAAAAGAGAGAGATCCTTCATCTTCTCTCACCTTGGCCTCTTTGACAGTGAAATTATACTTTACTGGTCACAGCTGTTCTCAGCTAGTGTCTGTCACTAGCTGATTAATAATTTTGAATGGTATTCTTTTGGCTCTCTGTCAAGATGGCCAGACAGGCCTTTTCCTGATTCTCTATACCTGAGCCTGGACTGTAATGTTGAACAAGAAGGCTCAGAAATAATGGGAGAGAAAAATGTATAATTTATACTGTTGCTTCTAAACATAGCCATGCTCAGATATCCGTCAGGTTCAGACTCCCCCGCAGAGACAGCTCACCCGGCCTTCTCAGGAAGGCCTCAGATGAGTTTCACTAGCCATGGGGCAAATTCAAACTGCCACATGTTAAGAATGGGAACTGGGGCAGAAAGTGTAAATTTCTCTTTCTTTCGAGAAGTTTGGCTTTCACCCTATGACTTATAGAGTCATATTTGTTTGTCGTGTGCTGAAGCGTGCCTCACCCTGACAGTTTTCTCAGTCACTTCAGAAAACTTTGTAAGCGAAAACCCAGACTGAGACCAACGAACAAGCAAAAGTTTCTCAAACTGAAAGGGAATTGAGGGGGAGAATTTTCTCCTTTCTTGACTCTAGAGAAGGTGGCCCCAGAGAGCTGTGTCATTAAGTATCATAAACTCCTTTTGTTTAGTTTTGTTCTTTGGGGAAGTGTCGGTGTACTCGTTTTCTATTGCTGCTGTAGCCAATTGCCACAACCTTAATGGTTTAGACAACGCAAATTTCTTATAGTTCTTCAGGTTGGAAGTCCAACACAAGTTTCCTGGGCTAAAAATCAAGGTGTCATCAGGGCTGCATTCCTTTCTGGAGGGTTTAGGGGAGGACTTATTTCCTTGCCTTTTCCGGCTTCTAGAGGATGCTCACATTCTTTGGTTTCCACCCCCTTCCTCCATCATTAAAACCAGCAACGGTGAGTCAAATCCTTTATAAATTGTGTCTTTCTGGATCTTCTTCATCACCACATCTCTCTTTCTGACCACAGCCAGGAAAGGTTCTCTGCTAAGGACTGGAATTAGACTGGGCCTACCTAAGTGATCCAAAGTAATCTACTTTGAAGTCAGCTGAGAACAGACCTTAATTCCATCTGCAACCTTAATTCCCATCTGCCATGTAACATAATATGTTCATAGGTTCCAAGAACTAGAAAAAGGACATCCTTTGGAGGCTCTTGTTCTGTGTACTATGGTTGGTTAAGGATACGGAGCCAAGAATCAGGAAGACATAGATTATAAGACATAAGTTATAGTGAAAAACTGGACCAAAAAAAAAAAAAGGCAACAGTTTCTTGAGACTCTAAGTCAAGAGGAAAGTTGATAAATGTTAAAGAAAAGAGAAGAGGGCAAAATATTTTCTCCCAAATGAGAGCATGTTTGTTTATTTTTCAGTATTTTTTAAAACTACGGTTCGAGAAGGAAAAATGTGCCTTAATTGTCCACAGCTTGCTGGTGCTTTTGTGTGTGAGATAGGGCAGTCCAGACTGGCTTGTTCCTGTCTCCATGCCTGTCTGCTAAAGAGATGCTCTGTTGGGTGAGTAAAGGCTGGCCTTGGCAAGTTGTGGGCCAGGTTATCAGCATTACTTGTTCTTGGGTGGGGCACGTTGCTCTCCAACATTATGTGTGGTGGAATGTTTCCCAAAGTCACTTCCACCATTTAGGTTGAAGATCTTTCCACTCCCTGTTGTTCACGGGTGTGAAGTCTAGATCTGAAGCTGTGGGGATTTGTATGTGGTAGACCAATG
Source organism: Equus quagga (assembly GCF_021613505.1). NCBI lineage: Eukaryota > Metazoa > Chordata > Mammalia > Perissodactyla > Equidae > Equus > Equus quagga. The sequence goes on along the minus strand of NC_060274.1, from coordinate 74,541,854 downwards.
CCATGGACACAGGCGCTGCCTTCTGGGGACAGCTCCAAAACATGATGGCAGTTATGTCTGAGTAACTGGGCAGCAGGAGAAGACCCTTGTGGAGCACTAGAGTTGTGAGGGCTGAAGCTGTACCTCAGACTTGGACCTTGGTGTGGTGGTCGGGGCTGGGTCCTCTGTTCTGCCTGTTATCTTGAGTGCTGGCCTGAACACCTATTCGAGTTTGCCATGAAGGGGATTCCACCTCATCATGCTTGGCAGGCCTGAACTCAAAATGTCCCATCTGAGGTGATACTATATGCGCCCAGATGAATCAAAACTGAAGCTAGCCCTAGCACTGGAGAAGGATCCTGGAAGCCCCTGGGCCTCCACCAGTAGGTGGCTTGATTGTGAAGAGATTACTGCTTCCAGGAAAAGGAACAAGACAATCAAAGCAGGAAGCAGCTATATACCAATCAGTAACGAAATATTTATAATCTAACAACTGATATGGGCATATCAGCTGAATAGCAGCCCTGATTTTGTCATAAACAAAGCAGTGGGCAGGTTTTTCTTTTCAATTCTCAAAACCCAAAAGGTACTTTCGTACTCCTCCCCTAGGCAAATAGCAGCTTCTCAGTCTATATTTACCCTTCTAAAGGATTCTACTCTTGTGTTTCTAAAAGAATTTTCTGTTCTTATCTCATGAAGAATTAGCCCTTTTCTCAGTAAAGAGAAAAAACATACACAATTTTCAGCAGGTTATGCCTTTGGTTTACCTCCTTCTATATCATGTTCATCAAAATATTTCATGAGAGGGGTATCGAACTCATGATGTATTTACCTGTTGATTCCAAGCTTTTTAAATCTTCTAAAGATTGTAGCTTGAAGCAGTAGCATGGGGTAAAATTAATATCAAATTTTCCCAACTTCTATTTTAATTGCTATGACCATCTCCAGCAGATTTATTCATGCTAAACTGACTGATATTCCCAAAGAGACTCCCTCAAGGTTAAATAATATCTTGCAACTAAGCTTGATCTTCTTACAAAACAAAAAATCTGATAACAGTAACATTTATATGTTCATTAATAGCTATCATCATATCTGCTGGTTGATAAAATAGGATAACATTGTGAGAATCAGTGACAAATTCCTAGAAGCTGTAAGAAACACTTAGGGAAAAGATTGAGGAAAAGAAGAGCAGGCTAAAAGTATTGAAGCACAAATAAGATGACTTTCCTGTAGTCCCTGGAAGTCAGTATTCATTCAATAGATTTTTACTGAAGCTGCTGAGGCAGGTATCACAGTATATACTGGAAACACAAATAGGACAGGCAGAGATTCTTATAAAGATATGAGGTTTACTGATGAGCAATTGCTGATATAGTAATAAAAAATGGCGGGAATGGAAAGGTTTAGCAGAGGAAATGACTAGTCAAGATTTTGTGGGTTTAAGTATATAATATTTGTATTTGCACAGAACCATTTTATACCTACATCCTCTTCCTAACGATACATAATCTTATGCAAAGGCTGGTGTATCAGTCATTAAGATTGAAATGTCTAGACTAGACTGAAATTCTCAAGGTTTTTGGCAGAATGACTCACTTGGGTATGAAACCACATACACACAAAACAATCACACTCTGGAGTCCAAGGTGATAGTCTGGCATTTCTCGACATTTACAACCTTAGAAGTGAGTAACCACAGAATGGCAAGTTGCTATACATGGTAATCTGATAAAACAGTCAAGGAAGATGCACAGAAATTAAAGTGAGATTATGTCTATACCTTCTAGTTCAAACATCCTTTCCCACTGATATGACTTGCACTTGTAGTCAAAACAGTGGCTACCACTTTTTAAATGATTAAATCACACAGTTGAAGTTTTGGTTCACTTACTCTGAAGCTTGCAGGGTACAACCTCAAATTTAAATTTTTTCCTTTGCCAAAAATGTATCTATAGTTCAAGAGTTTAAAAACAACTAGAGTAGAACCACCAAGTCTCCTAAAAGGAGTTCAGAAAAAATGAAACATTCATTGCTATAAATCTTCACGGAGCTAGTCTCACACTCAAAAACTCAATAGGTAAATATAATCAAACACCATCAGGAAAATGAAAGGCACCCTCCTTAAGTCTGCAGACAACAGGAAGCAGTGTTCTGCGAAGAGGTAGGGTATCAATTGCAAATGGTGGAACGAGTACCTTGAAAGGCAAATATTTGGATTAAAATCACTATTGTGAACTGAAGTGCCATAAAGAAAATAAACACAATGCATCTTAAAGGGACATTTAAATCTAGTACATTTGGTTTGAAACTTCCACAAACTCAATTAGGTTTTATGTTTAAGATGTAGAAATTAATATGAACAACTTAAGTAAAAGTAAACACTGTTTTTAAGACCATCAGAAAACCGTGGAATGTATCATTATTTACCCAGAAAGAAAAATATAGAAACATGGAAAAAATAATGAAAACAAAGAGCATTTTAGGACAGTGGAAATATTCTGATATTATAGTGATGGTTTATGTCATTATACTTCTGTCCAAACCCATAGAATGTACAACCCCAAAAGTAAACCCTGAGATAAACTTTGGACTTTGGGTGATTATGATATGTCAACGTAGGTTTATCCTTGGTAAGAACTGTAACATTCTGGTGGGTGATGTTGATAAAGGGGGAAGCTATGCATGTGTGGGGTCAGGGTTATACGGGAAATCTCTGTACCTCTTTGCAATTTTTTTGTAAACCTGAAACTGCTCTAAAAATATAAAGTCTTTAAAAAAACAGGGCATTAGAAGTTTGGAAATCAAACAAACTTCAATTTTCTCTTAAGGAGAGTTTCACAGAGCACAGAAGTATAACCTGTTAGAGAAAGACTAGCGTCATATGAGACTAAATATAATGGATATACTACTTTGAGAAATGTAATGAGCTTATGTTTTTGCATTTCCTTGTGAATGGTCATTTCCTTAGACAAATTGTGGAATTTGGGGGAGATTCAGAGAGTCGCAGTAGAAAGGCAAAGAAAAAGACATTCTCAAAGGCAATATGCAGACAGACAATAGTCTTGAAAGCCGGACTTTGCGAGGATTTTCTAAATTCCTTTATTTCTCCCTTTAAAACTTCTAGAAGCTGGCCTAGCAAGATTGATCATACAGTTTTTTGAAAAAAGTTTCTAGTCAGAAAGAAAGAGGAAGAAGGAAAATCTTACCCTTTGGTCTCAAGGGTTGCTGAAAAGAGAAAGGGAGGGGCAGGTAGAGGAAGACAGAGACACACTTATTCCAGATCTCCCCTTTCCAGGCTGCAGGCCCAATGGGGAAAGATGTGTGACATGAGATGAGGTGCCCTCAAAGGCTCTCATGTCAATCTGGGCCCGACATAGCAGATTAAATTGGTGGTGGAGACTGATTAGGCAGAGAGAAGACCTGAGTTTGGTTTCCTCCTCCATCTGCTTCCTGTGTGTCACAGATAGGACCTACAAGTGCCTGTGTGACCCGAGGGGGATGTGTGGAAGTCAGCTGAAAGTTAGGCTGGGGGCTGCTTCAGGGAGCTCAGAAAGCAAGGCTCAGTAGCTGTGTAGTCAATCAAGTGCCTGTGGAGCTTATGATGGGGCTGAGTCAGCAGGAAGATGACTGTGCTCTAATCAAGTCCAGGGTGTCCAGACCCCCTTCCACCAGCTCATGCTTCCACAGCAGATGCCTGAACACTACTCAGATGCTCCAGGAGTCCTTCCATTGCCACTTGGCTCCGGCAGCAGACCAGGCCAGCCACTTCACAACAGAGGCCAGAGAGGCTCCAGAGGCAACCCCTTCCCACAGCCTGTACAATGTCAAAAAAGTGACACACTTCAAATTGGCAAAAACTATTTTGGAAAAGGGTGAAGAAGATACAGCTCATTTTACCAGAGATTAATATTATAGTGGATTTGGTTTTCGATGGGACCAAATTTTAAATTTTTCTTTTTTTTCCTCCCTTGTAGGTGCATATCATGTAGATGATCTGATTATTACAGAGAAATAAAGAAGTTACATTTTCTTTTCCAGTCTGAGTGAGGATGTGAGTAAATTTGCAACTCCATTATGTACATCTTGTCATTATTTACTTTTTCAGAGATTTCTAATCTTTTCCTGGAGACCCAGGTTATCTTTGCCCATTTTCCAAATAAGAGTCTCTCTCTTTCCTTATCTCCCATGATACTTACCTCTTTTGTCTTATCCTATCTATCTAGGATGTCTCTTTATCCACAGATATTTAAACTTAGCTACTTCTCAAGGCTTAATTTTGGCACCACATATTGATTCATTCTGCCTGATGTTTTGATTCATGGGAAATAATTTGATATATAGCATGGAAGAAACTATTTTATAAATAGTTGTATTATGAGTGATTTATTCTGTTGCCCATAATTTTGCATTGGATACTTGTTTTACCATTGTCCTTAAAGGAGTTTACGTGTATAAAATTGATCTATATTGACTATATCTAGCAGCCGTCAGCTGTCAGGACATTGCACAATGCTTTGTATACCATAGGTATTTGTTAGAAAGTTGAACTTCTTTGGTCATGATGAGTAGACCAAGGAGACATATGAGAGAAGTCAAGAAAATATTTTTGTTTTTACAACAAAAAGAAACAAAAGCAAATGGCTAGCAACTAATTTCAAAGTAAAGCCATAAGAAATGCATGTTTCTTTATCCATTCGTCCCTTGATGGGCACCTAGGTCGCTTCCAAGTCTTGGTTATTGTGTGTAATGCTGCAATGAACACAGGGGTGCAAGTATCTTTATGCCTTTGTGTTTTCAAGTTCTTTGGATAAATACTCAGCAATTGAATAGCTGGATCATATGGTAGATCTATCCTTAATTTTCTGAGGATACTCCAAACTGCTTTCCATAGTGGCTGCACCAGTTTGCACTGCCACCAGCAGTGTACAAGGGTTCCCTTCTCTCCACACCCTCTCCAACATTTGTTGTTTCCTGTCTTGTTAATTATAGCCATTCTGACCGGAGTGAGGTGATACCTCATTGTAGTTTTGATGTGGTATTTATACACGATGGACTACTACTCAGCCATAAGAAATGACAAAATCCAGCCATTTGTGACAACATGGATGGACCTTGAGGGTATTATGCTGAGTGAAATAAGTCAGAGGGAGAAAGTCAAACACCATATGATCTCACTCATAAGTAGAAGATAAAAACGACAAAAAAAAAACAAAACACATAGCATTGGAGATTGGACTGGTGGTTACCATTGGGGAAGGGGGGAGGGGGGAGGGCAAAAGAGGTGATTAGGGTCACATGTGAGGGGATGCACTATAATTAGTGTTTGGGTGGTGAACATGATGTAATGTATCCAGAATTTGAAATATGATGTACATCCGAAAAAAATAAAAATTAAAAAATAAATAAATAAGTAAAATAAAAACCAAACCAAAAGAAAACACAATATTAAAACTTGACTCACTCATAAACAAAAACGGTGGCTGAATGTTTTAATTTGCATTTTTTTTGTTTCAGCTTTTCTATTTTAGAATAAAATTTTAGCAGAAAAGCAAAAAAAAAAAAAAAAATCCAAAAACAGCAACAACAACAACAAAAAGAAATGCATGTTTCTTAAAGAAAGATAATGGACAAATAAAGAAATATCTGTCCAACCACTCCAGTGTTATATGACCTCATGAAGTAGCCAGGTCCAATTTTAAGTTTCTGTGTCTACTTTCTTTCTTCCAAATGGATGTCATATTTGAGAAAAAAATTACAATGAAACAACAGCTTGCAAAGCCCACTGAAAATCAGTTTTAATGAATTCAAATCAATGAGTTTCAACAGAACCAGCATTGACTGGGCACGTACTATATTATTGATAAATACAAAGAGGAAAAAAGCATGAAAGTTCCAGTCCTCAAGGAACTTTCAGTTTAGCAGGGGGAGCTAGGCAGAAACTAAGACTACATAGAGGTACACAAATGGGGAAAATTTTATTTTTAGGCAGCGGGGAAGGCTTCTATAAGAAAATGGCCAGTGAGTTGGACTTTGCAGATGGGCAGACATCGGGAAATATTCCGAGCAGAGAGAATCATATGTGCAAAGACATTTCTACAGAGTTTATTTCCTGCCTCTTTCCTTTTATGAATAAAAATTAACTGTAATATTAAATTAATCCTTTTAACTGTAATACAAACGTATCAACATTGCTTACCAACATATGTGTGTTTGTAGTAAAATACAATCCCAGCACAAAGTCAAAGAAAATTTCCATCGTTATAGCATTTTTCTTCATTGAGGTAAAATTTAACATATAATTTAACGTTTAAAATTGTACCATTTGGTGGCACTTAGTGCATTCACAATGTTGTGCAACCATCACCTCTCTTTCTTTTTTCAAAACTATTATAGCATTTTAAAACATTAAAATTATCTGAATGATCATATACAATTTAAACTCTATCATTCTATCTTTACCAATGATAATTGGCCCGTGGTAGAGAAAGAACAAATTTATTTGTCAGAAACGAAAGTAGTCTGTATTTTAGGACTCCATACCTTCAAATTGTTTCACATAATTCAACAATTCAATTTTCAGTTTTTAATAATGTTTTTAGACAATGTGTCCATTTGGTTAGGTTACAAAGTACACATTCAGAATTCTTATCCCTAGCATACATATATAATAGAATATTATTCAGCCTTAAAAAGGAAGGAAATCCTGCACATACTACAACATGGATGAACCTTGAGGACATTATGCTAAATGAAATAAGCCAATCACAAAAGGACAAATATTGTCTAATTCCACTTATATGAGGTACCTAGAGTAGTTAAATTCATAGAAACAGAGTAGAAGGCTGGGAGGAGAGAAGAAGGGGAGTTTTTGTTTAAGGGGTACCAAGTTTCATCTTGGGAAGATGAAAAAGTTCTAGAGATGCATAATGATGATGCTTGTACAATAATATGAATGTATTTAATGCCAATGAATTGCCCACTTTAAGTGTACAATTTCTACCATTTTTAAAGTGGTTGAAATGGCAAATTTTATGTTATGCATATTTTATGATAATTTTTTTAAAAATTAAAAAAAAATCCTATCCAAATCATCAGAGATAAGTTGCCCCACTAAGGTGCACTGAATAAACATTCCCACCATCATGAGAAAACACTAGAGTAAATGTCTTTATTGTGCTGTAAACATATCATCTTCATGGTTATATTTACAGCTCCAGGTCATTCCAAGTGCAGAAAAATCTGTGAAATTGATCTACCAGCAGAAACACAGTATCTTTGTGATGAGGGTTAGCTCACTGGGGAAAGTCAACTTCTGTTAAGAGAGTTAAGCCTTCCATTTACTGGGGCCTCCAGTTTTAAAACCGCGCTCATGAGCAAAATAGATCAGCACCTCCTAACCCACTGTATCTTTGCCAGTGTGAAAACACCTGAATGATAGTCTTTTAAGAAAGAACATTTCTTGCAAAGCCTTTTAACTATAGAAAATGATTCTGAATATGTGCCACTTCTGAGGCGGAAAACAAAACTCTTTTTGCTTTTAAAAACAAAAGCCAAAACAAATATTTATGTGGTAGATATGTTACATATATTATCTTACTGACTACTATTTCTGTTGGGTTATGGTTATTGGACTACAATTACTCTAAGGAAACATGCTATAAATTTGGGCATTTAAAAATGTAGCTGGGCATCTGGAGAAATAACTAATTTAGAAGATATCTATCAGTAATTCAAGAAACTGAGGACATATAATAAGATAAAATGCTATACAGGCCTTTAAACATTATGTTTATATTAAAACTGTTCCAAGGCAAAATTATTTTTGTGAGTTATTTTTATTTACAACATGAATATTATCAAACATGTGGCATATTACAGGTACACAAATTACCTGAGTCATGAATATTTGTTTTAAACGTGTATATACTTTAAAGTTAATTTTAAATGTCTTTTTAGAACTTTGGGAGGATGGTATCTTGAGCATAAGTCCAATTGAAAACTGTCTCAAAATAAAAAGAAATGTAAGAATAGATGAGAGTTTTGTCATTGGTGGTCATGGCAGTGAAAATTGGGGAAGAAAGTATCAGGAGAAGCTCTGCGGTTGATAAATTTTACTTTGTAGATTTCTGCTTATTCTTGGGCTTCCCAGGGCCCTTGCACGTGGATGCTGTTCTGCATTGTTCTACACTGGCAGAGAGGACCTAAGTGGAATACTTCTGAGCTGGCCCTTAGCCTACCTTTGCCTTTCCAAATTAGGCTTCTACCAAAATTTTCCTTTTCCTATAAGGCCACACCAGTTTCTTAGGAAGAGATTGTGGATTGGTCTTTTACGCCTTCCGTTAGTCTGACTCCTCCTGAATTATTTATAGAAGCTTCATCAAGGGAAACCTGAGTTGTTTCCCTGGACAGAAGGTATTATTGTTTGATCCTGAGGTAGGAACGTGGAATATCATTGTTCCCTTACCTTTGACTCTTTCTAAGGAAATAAGCTTAGGGTTCTCTGTTCTTTTACGAAAAAAAAAAAAAAAAAATCATCCTCCACCCTGCATTTTGCCCCTTGCAATTATGCCATTTCTTTGTTTTTCTACAAAGTCAGGCTAACTGGAAAGACTGCCTCTGGTTGCTCCTTGCCTAGTCCCAACATGCTGTTGAAATCTACCAGTCCACGTCACCTGTGATCTGTTAATTTCTAAAGTAAATGGAGACTTTGGGAGGCTTATCTTACCTGATGTCTTGGCATCATCTGATGGTCCTGTGGGCAAATCTTTCCTTCTTGAACTCTCTCCTCCCTTGGCTTCTTTGACACCATGCTCTGCTTTTGTCCTTTATTTTCCCTTCCGTTCGTGGAGTTCTCTTCTACCTATCCCATAAATGTTGGTGTACTCAATGTTTCTTTCCTCATCTAATCTTTACTCTTCCACGTAGTGAGTTTTTCCTTCTCACTCACATAGCTTCTTCTAGTACCAATGTGCGTTTGACACAAATCTGCATCTTTAGCCCAGGTTTTTCCCCTGTACCACCACGTCCACACATTCAAGTGCTTCCTGGGCATCTCTAGTTGGAAGTCTCACAAGCACCTCACATTCAAACTATTTAAATATGAACTACTCTTCTCTTTTCCCACATCTTCTTTCCTACCTCACACTCTAAGTTGGGAATTAGGAATTACTATAAATGAGCTAAAGTATAAAGTATAAAGTTTTTTATAACTAATATGAAAATTTTTGTCTTGAGCGTGCAGTTTGTACAATTAACAAACCAAAAATGTCCTTAATAAACTCATATTTCTCAGCTATGAATTTCATATGCAGATAAAATAAGACCTTCAAATTTCATTTGACATTCTGCCTGCAAGCTCCAGATTAGGATAATTGATTTATATGTTTTTCTAAGCACTAAGCATTTTGCATTTCAATGAGACTATGATAGGAAATAATTCAATAAATATGGTCTATGCATGAGCTTTGTCTATCTGTGTGTTGACAATAAACTGAAGTCATGGTTGGGTGCTGACACATAGACATTGGTAGAAATTTTAGATATAAATCAGTCCCAGGAAAAGATTTTTATGCCTGAATTTTAAGTAGCAGAGCTTTATGTTTGGGAAGTATTTTGCTGAACAGGAATAGTACCAAAGACAGCCAGGAGAAATGGTGATTGTTGACTACTGATGTGACAGTGTTGAACATTTGTCATGACTATTTTGTGTTTTGTATGTTTTTTTTCCATATATTAGGCAATGTTTTCCAGGAAGTGAACAGCATAGCAGTAGATGTTTTGACCTGTGGAAAGCATCACTTAATTCTGTAAAGTGTTAAGTGAAAGTTTTAAACCATGAGTTGACCTTTGGCCTGTGAAGCTGAATAAATTGTTCAAATCTTACCCCTAAATGTCTCATTACACAGCCTGAGCTGGCACTGGAAAGGTAAGATCAGATTTATAAACAACTCAAGACAGATCACTGGCAAATTAATGTGAAAATCTCACATCGTTATATTTTCATTTTATTTTGCATTTGTGTTTTGAAAGCTGTCTTTAGGTTCTGAACTTCTGTGGTCTGGTTATAAACAGTGGATATGTTCAGCATGGAATGTTGGAAAAATTCTCACCAAACAAGTGTAGCAGTTTTATTCAGAATTAGCTAAAGGGCATAACACTGTAAAAGAGAAAATGAACCACTATTGCTGTCATCAAAAATGAGGAAATGGCTCTAGGCAGTAGCTGAAGAGTCCTTTTGAACTTGAGAAATTCACTGATTTGGCAGTGAGGAGAATCTTGTTTGTCCTGCTGGTTCTAAAGAACTATTTATCCTCAAATAATTCCAGTAAGTAAGGCGCAAGGAAAAAATCATCGATCTCATTTTTTCTAAATCTCTCTCCTCACATTATTATATTTTACATCACATCCAAAATATGGCCTTAGTTTTTTATATGGATCTTGATACGTGCTATATCTTTCCATTTTAGAGTACTTCTTTAACAATACTGCAAATGGAACAAGTACATACTATAAAGTTAAAGTTGTTTTGAAAAATAATATATTTTCATTGTCATAAGAAATTAAGCCATGGAAATTTTATCATAGTCTCAATGCTCTTATTTTAATGTGTTCCCATCTGCAGTGTATGGGCTGTTGCACATCCTCACCAGCATGCAATATTGTCAGTAATTTTTAATTTAGCCCTGTTAACAGTGTGTAGTGATAACTCATCGTGCTTTTGATTTGCATTTCCCCAATGGCTAATGATGTTGAACATCTTTTCATGTGTTTGTTTTCTGAATGTCCTCTTTGCTAAAGGGTCTGATAGTTTTTTAATTTTTTTACCTTGTTTTAGTTGAGTTGTTGTCTTTTTGTGGTATTTTGAGAGTTCCTTTTTTATTCCAGTGCAAGTTCCTTGTCAAATATGTGATTTCCAAAACAGTTTCTTTCAGTTGGTAGCTTGTCTTTTCATTCTCTGAGAAAACTGATTTTTGCAAAAGATTCAAAGGCAATGTAGTGGAGAAAGGATAATCTTTTCAAAAAATAGTCTTGGAATAAATGGATATCCACATGCAAAAAAATGAACTTTAATTCACATTTTACCCCCCACACAAAAGTTAACTCAAAATATATCATAGACCTAAATGCTAAATTGAAAACTATAAAATGTCTTGAAGACAACATTGGACAAAGTCTGTGTCATTTTGCATTAGGCAAGGATTTCTTAGATGAAACACCAAAAGCATACTCCATAAAAGAAAAAGATTGGTAAACTGGACTTTATCAAAATTTTAAAAGCCTGCTCTTCTGAAGACAGACACTATTTAAAAAATGGAAATACAAGAAGTTGAAAAGAAGAAGACAAACCATCAAATGAGTCTATAAACAGTGGCTAATGCAATAAGAGAACCCGGGAGAGTGTGGTGTCCTGGAAGCCAAGTAAAGAAATCGAGTCAAGGGGGAAGGAGAGATCCACTGGGTCAAAGGTGCTGATGGGGAGTGATTATTTTATTTTGAATCAAGGAGTTAAGAGGGACAAATGTCCCCAGACTCTACAAGCTCTGGTCACAGTTGTCTTGCTAGTCATGACTCAGCCATTCCACCAAGGTAGGAGTTACAGTAGCAGCATTGGCTCATAATCTGGTGAGATTGTCTTAAACTGGTGCCATATGCTTCATATTTGGCATACAAGGGATTGAATTCAGGCTACGTGCACTTAAACTTCAGCCACTGTTATATCTGCATTCATTCATTCACTCCTTCAATATTTATTGAGATCCTTTTCTGTGCTCCACACTGAGCACATACTGACACTGGGTATACTAGCGATTTAAAACAGCCCTAGTATCTGATAATATGGAACTTATAGAATGGAGGAGATGACAAGCATAAATCAAATAGTCACACTGGGTGAAACTATGATGTTTCTCTCCAGTGCATAATAACAACGACAAGTTCATTATTGATCCCAGTATTATGAAGCATTATTAATCATAGTATTATGCAGACTATGTTTGGAATCACTCTGTTGCCATCAATGGCATGTTTGCTATCAATTAGCACCTCATACTGTGAATCCAACCCTGGGTGTGGATGGTCCCTGGGTGTTTTAACTCATCTTTATGTTTCTAACTGAGGTTTCTTTATCCTTCTCCAAATTGAAGTTGCCATCTATCTTAACTCCTTTCTTAGTCTCCAAATAGCTCTTCTCTTTTTATTTGATTGCTGTTTGGAATAAACAAGCCAAACGTAAATGTGAGGACTAGAAAAACATTAATGATGATTAACAAGAATGAACCTGAAACATATGTGGAATTCATGCAATACAAATGTTCGCAGGTTTTGCCACTTCTGGGAAATTGCCAATTAAAAAGACTGGCAGCAGAGGTGGAAAATAAAGAAACATTTGAACAAAAATAACATTCTATTTCTGCAAGTATATCTTCATCTAGATAGATTTTTTATTACTAGAAATGGCATATTTTTACTATGAGCAACTTTTACAGATGAAAGAGAATATAACATAGCGGTTAAGAGCACAGATTCTGGAACTAAACTACTTGGGTTCCCAGTTTGTCTACCTACCACTTGTGCTAACACGAGCAAGTTCACCTCTCTATGCCTGTTTTCTTATCTACACAGAACACATATTTGTGCGTTAAAGGTTATTATGAATATTAAGTGAATTAATACATATGGAGCATTAGAAGAGTTGCTGGCACATAGTAAGTTGATTAGAGACAGAGAAAGAAAGAGAGAAAGAGACAAAGAGAGAGCAAGGCTCTGGAGTTAGTTTGGAGTTAGACTAAGCGTGGTTTCACTGTTTAGTACTCATACTACCTTGGGTAGTTCAAGTAACCTCTCCATGCCTATTTGCAAAAGAGGAGTCTTAATAATAGTATTTATTCCTCACAGAGTTGCCAGGAAATAGCGCATGTGAAGCAGTTAGTATGTGGAATTAATATTAGCTCCTCTTTTATGACTGGTGGTGGTGTGTTTCTAAAAACATAGATGTAAACCCTTTAAATGGAACACAATCAGGAGGCCAACCCCATGGCCGAGTGGTTAAGTTTGTGTGCTCAGCTTTGGCAGCCCAGGGTTTCGCTAGTTAAGATCCAGGGTGCAGACCTAGCACTGCTTATCAAGCCATGCTGGGGCAGTGTCCCACACAGCAGAACTAGAAGGATCTACAACCAGAATATACAACTATATACTGGCGGGCTTTGGGAAGAAGCAAAAAAAAAAGATTGGCAACAGATGTTATCTCAGGGCAAATCTTTAAAAGAAAAATAAAATGGAAGACAAATTATTTACAATATACTCAAAAACTAAAATAAGAAAAAAAAAATGAGGGAAGAAAAATACAACATAAATTTGCCTGGATTCTAGCAATTCTAAGCGAGTTTGATAACTCAGAGAATTTCCCACAGATAGTACCTTAAATCCAATAAGAGCACAGAACATAAATGTTAACCAAATGATATTAATGTTACCAGAGTATGTGAATGGCTTGTCATTAACTGATGGTCTATCCCTTGATTTGCTTGCTATAAATAAGACAGATTTGTCACTGAAAGGATGCTCAAGATTTCACCACTTTTGATGGAGTGGCTATATGCACTAAATGCATACCAACAGGATATCCAGATGGTTGTTTAGTGACCCAAAGAGGAATAGCCATAAGTATGCAGGTAGAAAAAAGATACAGTCTTTTTTGATGCTCTGGGGTGAGCTTGTAAGAGAAATGTCGATAGCTGAGAAACCACTGCAAGCTACAAACCAGCTGGCGGACGTCCACAGGAAAAGAGAAAAGACTGAGGCCACTGAGCATTTACAGGACTGGGTTACAAGTAGCTACAGGCCCCATGAACAACAGCCACAACAACAATCAAAGGACAATCTACATGCATAAAGCGTTCAGAAAGGACTGTTATGACCATGTTAGTCTTTCCTGCGACATCTATGCATATAGATGAAAGCCATCATCCACAGTACCACGTTCTCAACTGACACAGCACTACCTTCATGGAGAGACCTAAACATTTTTTAACCAAAATAATTGAACTGCTTCACCTATGTAAACCCAATTTCATTACGTCAGGGGAAGGAATATAGGCTTTTTCACATTTTATTTTTTGTGGTGGGTTTTTAAAATATACTATGAAACTATCAAATTGGGGGGAAGAGTAGATAGGCCAAGATTTTATTTTAATTATAAAGTTGTTTTTTTGAAAAGAAAAACTCTATTGGTAAGTTGACAATAGAAAAATATGAGGAAGTGTTAAAATAAGGAAGTTGAGACTTTTTAATCCACACTTACAAGTTTCCTGAGATACCACAGCAACCTTTCTCCTCAAAACAAGGTTAATTTAACCATGATAAGAGGAGGTGATTGTGCCTAAGATAATTTGCTTTCACACTGAAAATTCCCCCGAAGATAGAGAAGATCATATTCTCTGACTTGGACCAAGTGAGACCAGAAACTGTACTTGGAATGTTTTGTTGTTGGTTTTTTTTGGTGAGGGAGATTGTCTCCAAGCTAACGTCTGTGCCTATTTTCCTCTATTTTGTACCTGGGATGCCGCCACAGCAGGGCTGGACGAGTGGTGTGTAGGTCCACGCCTGGGATCTGAACCCGCAAACCCCATGTCGGGCCACCAAAGCGGAGCATGTGAACTCAACCACTATGCCACTCAGCCGGCCCCTGGATTTTGATCTTCAGTCATCGTCTTGACTAAAGTTTAAGTGAGCAAAGAATAAAAATAGATATAAGTATACAATTTTTAATAACAATTCTTACAGATCTCTTTGGATTTCATTGTTAGAGCTTTATTATTTGCCAGCTGATAGCTATTACCTCTCATCCAAAATTTACTCTTACAATGAAGAGTAAATTTGTCTTTTGTTTTGTTTTTGTTTTTAATGACCATTAAAGGTTACAAATGAAACCAGATACTTGTGCATAATTCTTACAAGATAGCCCAAAACCATACAGGAAAGGGTTAAGTAGAGAGTTGAGCAATTGTCTCGTTAAAATCAGTAAATATAGTCGCAATCTACTTATTTTGGGGTCACTCAGGACCCCAAAAATTCTTTACAGGCATGGTGAATTACTTGCAAAAATATTCTCTTTCTTCATTTAGGGACAGTGTCACATCAACAATGCCTGTGTTGCATTTACTTTATAAATTTTTTAATGATGTACAATGATTAGTGAGTTCTAAGTGGGAAATAACCAGACCAATGTGGCTTTATAGCTAAGGTTAAAAAAGTGAGTATCTAATTCAAATAAAATATGAAAGTTTCTGGACTTTCACAAACTTTTGAACTCCCTGCAGCTTGCAAAGTTTAGTTAAATTTTAATTGAAGTGTAAATATTATTTATCTTAGAATGAAAAGGAGAATTAATCGAAGTCTTTTAAAGCAGGCAGAAAGAATTTTATGTAATGTTTTGTTAGATATATATCAATAGGGAACAAATACTGTTCTGCCTGATAACTTCATATATCCCAAGCTTTCTACTTCCTAATAATGGCATTATTCAGTGGTCTAACAGGTAGTTCTTAAAACTCAGTGGTGAAAAGGTCATGGTGCTAACAAGATTAGATTCATAGCTAATCATCTTCAAAAATGTGTATGAAAAGTAAGAGAAACAGAAAGTCTGTGCACTGCAAAAATAGAGTTTTAGCTCTCTAAAACCCTGGGGGCTGAAAGGTAATAATTGAAACATCAAAAAATAAACTGTCTGCAAAATTGGGTTTTGTGTGAAACACTTACCTTATACATTAGCAGAATTCTGTGTTAAGGTGGTATAAGAGAGGATATGAGTGTGCACAAATATTTTTGTTAGAAACAGCATAACCTCCCAGAGATATGAGTCCCACGGTTGAATTTCACACCATCTAACCAATTTTTCCTTTCCCAGGCACTCAGAAATAGTTCCTATCAGTCCAACAGACGTCTTTACCAATTTAGGGCTGTGTATTTGACCAGGACTACGGGAAGGAAACGTTAATCCTAAAAGAAAAAAAATCACTGAAATGATACTGGACTGTGAAATGGTACTGGACTTTGAGAATAATTAGAAACAGCCTTTTTATTAAGCCTAGACATAAAAATAATAACGACGTGAGCCTGCTTAGTGGCACACATTTGAATTCAATTCTGATCTTGAGTGACTTTTGTACTTCTCTTTCTCAAAGGAGTGTCAAGTCTTTTTGGAAGAATAGAGACCATTAAATGTATAATGCTCGCTTTAGATAGCAGGTTAAGGATCCACATTCATAGGAATGAAATATCAAGCACTATTTAATCTGTAGTCATCTCGTGTGATTGTTCTAGTCTACAAGGTTTTCTATTTCCAGGGAATAAATATTCTCTCTCCCCTGAGTATCCAGGGAATAAAAGGGTAACTAATCTGTGGCTTGTTATATAATTAAAGAAAATGAAAGTTGTAACATTAGCAAAGACTGAAAAAGTACGTTTAGAATTGATTCAAAATAAGAAGATTATATATCAAAACCTGTGCTGTGTAATGAAAGCTCTACTCAAAGGAAAATTTGTCATCTTAAATGTATCTGTTAGAAAACTAGAAAGATTTAAAATAAAAGTAAGCAATCAATCCAACCATGTAATAGGAGAACAAAAATAAATCCAAAAAAGGAATTAAGACAAATTGTTATAATTAATGAATAAAGCAAATTGAAATAGTTGATGAATTGATGATTCAAAAAATAAAAACTAATTCAGTGAAAGAGCATGAAATGGGTCAACCTCTGAAAATTATGATTTAGAAAAAATAAGGCACAGATTAAAAAATAAGGCTATATCTGCAGAAGATTAAAAAATTACTAAAATTGGCAAAAGAAGACCTGGAAAATCTAAAAAACACAAAAACTAGTAACAGACTTTGAAATGGTAATGAAATAATGACTTGCCCTCCAGCCCTCACCAAAGACTCCAAGTCCAGATGATATTCTGAGTAAGGATTAACAAACCCTTGAAACAGGAAATGTCTGTCTTAAACAGACTGATTATGGATACAAAGTAATAAATGGTAACACACTGAATCCAGTAATTTACTGTAAAAATAATACAGCGTGACCAAGTAGGGATTTATCTTGGGAATGTAAAAATGGTGCAACATTAGACATCTTTCAGTGGAATGCACTATATTCATATATTAAAGAAGGAAAAAATATTTGATCATCTCACTTGACTTTGAAAAAGTATTCTAAAAGGGTTCCAAATGTTTATAACAATTTTTAAAAAGTTTTTTGTAAAATAAAAAAATATAAAATAATTTCCTTGACTTTATAAAAGAATTTACCAAGGCATTGTCCTTAATGATGAGATATTAGAAGCAGGCCCACATCGACAAGAAGACAATTGTCCAACCTTTGCCTTAAGGTCCCAGCCATGGTCATAAAACAAGGGAAACTGCTCAAATATTAGAAAGGAAGTTACAAAACTGTTACAGTTTTCAGATAACAAAAGGATTTATCTGAAAACCACAATGGAACAAATTTTAAAACCAGTAAGGGAATTTAATCAAGATGGCCAAATATAAGCTCACCAGATAATAATCTATACCTTTTAGTCTCATCAGGAAGCTAATTAGAAAATAAAAATAGAACAAGAGGTCTATTTGTAACAGAAATAATCACATCAAATACTTAGGATTAATCCTAACAAGACTTCACTGGAGGGCCTAAAAGAAAACCTAAATAATAGGAAAAAAATACTTTGTTCATCAATGAGAAGGTTCAGTATTTTAAAGATGTCTGTTCTCTCCAAAATAGTCTGTACATGAAATTTAGTATAATACTAATAAAAAAATAAAACAATGTTTTATGGAAATTTAAAGCCTGTCCTAAAATCCATAAAGAAGAGAGAATCTGTAAAAATAACGAAGATAAATCTATAAAAGAAAACCAAGAAAGAATAGCCTTGCCTACTACATATCAAACATATTATAGATTCATAGTAGTAAAAATAGTGTAGAAGTTAGACAGGAATCGAAACTAGATCAATGGAATAGGAGTGTAAAAATAGATGAAAGCATATATACTTATTTAATATGATAAAAGTGGCATTTTAAACAAAGGGGTAAGGTGTACTTTTTTTTTTAATATCTACTTTTCTTTTAGGAAGACTGGCCCTGAGCTATCATCTGTTGCCAATCTTCCTCCTTTTTTTTCTCCCCAAAGCCCCAGTGCAGGGTTATGTACCCTAATTGTAGGTCATTCTAGTTCTTGTATGTGGGACGCCACCACAGCATGGCCTGATGAGTGGTGTGTAGGTCCATGCCCAGGATCCAAACCGACGACCCTTGGGCCACCAAAGCAGAGCACGTGAACTTAACCACTCAGTCATGGGGCCAGCTCCTGCATACATTTTTTAATACAAGTTCTTAGGAGAATCATTTACTTATTTAAAAAGATATAGTTTGTTCATATCTCATATTCATCGAGACAAATTTCAGTTGGTTATAATCTAAGCATAAATAGAATACTATAAAAGTATTACACTAAATTATAGTATAATTTCTTTTTGATAATGGGATCAAGAATGTGTTCTTAATAAAAAATTTCCCACAGCAAAGAAGTGAACTCAATGTCTATGTATACAAGGACTCATAATCTGTGGTATAGAATATAATGCAACAGTTTAAAGGAAAGAGGCATTGATAAGGAAAACATCAGGTTTTTGGTATCATGATAGTTATATTATGATATAATTTCTATAAAAGAGAAAGATGAAAACAACACTATATGTTTTCTCTGTAATTATTGATTTTTACAAATGCATAGAAAACAATCTAAAGTACCCAAATTAACCTGATATCTAATGGCAATGGTTGGCTGTGTAGAGGGGGACTAGAATTTAGGGTTATTGTCAAAGGTACATTGGCCTTGTATATAATATTTAAATTTTAAATAAGAAGAATATATAAAAATATATGGGTCTTCCTCACCAAAAAAAAGGAGAAGAAAAAAAAAGTATCAGTACCTATAGTTGTGAAAAAAAGTTTAAAAAACTGGATAAATTATAGGTAGGTAGATAGTGAGGTAAATAAACATTGTGGGGAAAACCTGATTAATGTATTTTACAATTGCCACAAAGGAAATGACAAACATGAAAAAGATAAAATGTTATTAGAAATAAAACAGCTGTGTGGTTTGACAACTATGGGAAAGAATGAGCTTGTTTTACCAATTCAATTAAATCCCACAGAATCAAGCAGTTTTAATCTATTCTATGTTTTAGTAAAATGAAATACTATCAAAATATTTCAAAGGATAAGTTATTTCATTTAGAAATAGTTAAATGAAATAAGCATAATTTATCCTTCAAATCAAAATATTTAAACCATGCTATTTCTGTGATATCGCCCAAGGCAAACTTTATCCAAATGTTCTTCTTTGAAGCTTAAATGCATAATATTAATCCATGGTTCATTTTAAGTATTTTAGTGCCTAAATAAGTTCTAGGAATTTCTCTGCTCAAAAATAGCCAGTGTTGACCATACAGGATTCAAAAGCAGTATGAACCCAAGGTCACTGAAATGGCCCTAAGAAAATAATCTTCCTGAAAATAAACACATAGACCAATCTTGTGCACATTTTTAGAACTACATGCTCTTTCTCCTTTTCTAACTGGCGGATCATTGGAAGCATATTTTAGCTCTACCAGGAAGCCTATTTTGACCTCTCCACTCCCTAAAAAGATAGAAATAAGGAAAAATAAGTGACTCTGACTCAGACCTTAAATTTTATTAAAATGAATGCCAGTAAAGACTTTTTAAAAGATAGGTAATACTTCTGGGTTTAGTGAGAAGAGTCTTCTTAAACATTGCTATTGGGAGAGCAATTTAACAATGTGGGCCAAGAACCTTGATAAATATTCAAATGATTGATCTTAGTGGATATATGTCTGGGGATTTATCCTAAAAAAATAGCAACTGGAAAAAGATGAAAATATCCTAGGATGTTCATTACAGCATCATTTATCAGAGGCAAACTAAAAGTCCAGCAATAGAGACTGCTGGTTAAATAAACTATAATACATCTGTATGACACACTATTATTCATTCAAGAAGATATTTTTGAAGGTGAATTCATTTACATGGGATGATGCTTACGTTTAGTGAAAAAGACAAGATACAGAATTGTAATTACGATAATGAATGCACACACAAGCATATATACATACATATGTATAAATATCTCTGTGTGTCTACTTACCTACTTACTATCTACCTATACTTGAAAGGGAAGAAACAATTGCCAAGGGACTCCTGAGACAAAATAATATACTTTAATTTTTGCTACGTCAATGCCTCAGCCTAATTTGGTTCTTTGACCCTAAGCACGGCAAAAGCAAAAGTCTCTTTATTGTGTAAAGTGAAAAATAAGAGAACAATTAACAATAGCCCAATTGCCTCTCCCTCTAATTTCCCATCTTCAGCTCCCAGGGGGAGATTCTTTAAATCAGTATACTCTTCTTGGAGTAGATATGGATGGGCTGCTCTTGTTCAAAGACTTGGCTGCTACTGGGCCTTTATTTTCCATGTCTTTTCTTATTCTTAGGATTGAAGTGAGGAAGATGTGCGCGCTCTGAACCCCTGAAGCATGAGCCTCACTCCGTCCAACAGAAGGTGGTGCTGAGGTCTGTGAGTTCAGTATTGCCTCAAAAGGCAGGTTGTAACCTGTAAGCTCCTCAGTCTGAGAGTTGGAGAGGGAGGAGAAGGATCAGGAAGAGGAGGAAATTACGATGCTGACAGTTAACGAAAAAGCTGAATCTCAAATGATGAGAATGAGCAAGGTATTCACTGCTGTAGCCTTGTCATCCACTGGGGCTCAGCTGGGGCCAGGGCCAGAAGCATTACCACCAACTCCATTGCCACCACTGTCACCATCCACCCCAGCTTCTGTCCATCAAAACAAGGCTAATTTCTTGATAGTCACTCTCCCTCAAGGTTATTACTTTCAAAGTGGAATAGGACTGTATCTCTTGTGGGCACAATTGATTAGGGAGATAAGATTTGGCAATATTTGAAATCAAACATTTCTCTGGCTGTATTGTTGTAACTACTACAACGTTTGCTTCTAATCAATTGTAACTTTTAATCCAAAACATGGTTATTACTGTGTAAACTCTGAATATTGGCATGACCTCTGCTTCTGCTTCTCTTTTTTCTAAGCTGGGTTGGCTACTTACTTTGTTTAACCTCATTTCATAAAGGTTAGATAACCACAAACAGAACTTTAAAAACAAAATCTGCTTTAGGCCTTGACCAACATATTAGGAACATTTACATTTAAGTTTTTGGATTGTGAGTAAATTTTATTTCATTTAAAATTTGTATTTTCCAAATTTTTTTGTAATGAGTATTACTTTTATACTGAAAAGAAAGAAAGAGACATGAATCTTGGATAATGTTTGACCTTTGTCCAAGCTATTTTAATGACATTTGAATCAAATCAACTTTACCGATAGGAACAAAAAATATATGTAAGATGAGCAAAGAAAAAAAAAAGGACTTTGGTAATTTACCTCTCTATGCTTAATGTTTCTGTATTCTGTTTTTCATAATATAGTGTCATCAAATTCTGTGTCTTCTTCTGGTCTTTCAGGTTTCTACTTAAACCTTCCCACATGATCCTATCTAATATCATTCCTCCACCTTTCCACGTATCTAGTAGGTCATATCATCCTGTACATTTCTTCCATAACTCTCACCATAAAATCTATAAAAATTTTATTTGTTTTATTGTTTATTTTCCGTCTCCTTACACCTGTAGGTAAGCTCCATGGGGAGGACATGAGCTGTGTGTCCTTTTTCTAGAATATTGCCTGGCATAGGGGAGTACTCAACTGAGATTTATAGACTCACTGATTAAATAAATAATATATCATTTTTACAGCTTTGCTAGGTTTTTTTTTTTTCACAACCAGCCATCGGAATAGCTCACTGTATGTTGCCCTGTTTTGGGGGTGATTGATTCATACTCCAGTGATATCAAATAACTATTAGCTTTGCTTTTATTCCACACGTGAACCAACAATACTTTTCCTGAAAATGAATAAA
Organism: Equus quagga; assembly: GCF_021613505.1. Classification (NCBI taxonomy): domain Eukaryota; kingdom Metazoa; phylum Chordata; class Mammalia; order Perissodactyla; family Equidae; genus Equus; species Equus quagga. The sequence goes on along the minus strand of NC_060274.1, from coordinate 74,519,800 downwards.
AAATAAGCTTGGATCATGTTGTTTTCACATAATTTTAAAATCCGCATGCAACAGTATTTTAGACTCCAGCTAGAATGGAACTGAAAGTACTGAAATTCCATGAGAAAAGCTATTCCTGTAAAATGTCCAATCTGATTTTACAAACTAAGTATGTTCAGAAAGGTTGTGGAGAATGTAAAAGAGATTTTAGATGCTAAGGCCATGAATATCTCAGAACTAGTCTCAAAAATTGATCCCAAAATTCACTATTTCTGCCTTTCTTACTATACAAAATGTATTGCACATTTTATTTTAAAATAAATGATCAAAGTAGTGATGAAAACAAACCATTATACATTGCGCTTACGATGCGCCAGGCACTGTTTAAATGCTTTCTGTATATTAACTCATCTAATCTTCTGCACAACCCTATGAGATAGGGATTATTATCATCTTAATTTACAGATGCAGAAACTGAGGCACCGCGTGAGCACATTAGATAGCAAAAAGCCTCCACAGCAGCTTCTCTGCTTCCTTCATTAAGTGCGCTGCTTCAGTTTACAAAGTAATTGTTTCTCCTCTCCAAAGCGATTGTTGACTGGTCCAGGGTCATGCAGCTTGGCAGAGCCAGGATCTGAGCACAATCTGTCAGCAGAGGTTTTCTTCTAACTCTGTCTGCTCTAATGCTTCTCCAAAATATCTGTAACAGATGAGAAGTCTTAGATGAGCTAAGTCTGTTATTTACACGCGGCACCTGTGGTGTAGGTGTGAAGGACATTGGAATTGGATTCAGCAGTCTTAGGATAAAAATCTTAGCTCTGTTCCTGAACCTGCTACAAACAGTAGGTTCAGTTTCCTGTAGCTTGTTTCCTTAGCTTTAAAATGGAGATACAAATCCTCCATTGTTGTGTTTTTGTGAGCATTCACTGATTAAATGGGTAACATGTGCTGCATAATTCTGGAAACCTTAAAAAATTTTGTGAGTACTTTCTCCATGCATTGTGGCTGCCTGTTTACAGACCTGTTTATTCCCTCTATAAATAATGAAGCTCATGAAATTATTTAAGGAAATAATGGACATCAAATATTCGGTATTGCTGATCTAAAGCAGGAAATCAAGATTCTTCCCAAGTCTTTTACATTCAAATATTCAATTCAACAAATTTTTCAAGTGTGGTCGGGAACCAAACACTGAACAGCTCCACAGAGAGTAATGGGAGGAAAAGCTATGGTCATTGTTCTCACAAATCTTGGACCACAAAGGAGATAGGACACCAAAACCAAAGCGGGTCATGATATGCTCTGTGAGAGGAAAAAAAAAAGCTCTGTGAATTCAGAGGAGGAGGAAGCACTTTTGGGTGGGGGAGATTAGGAAAGAAGACTTTCAATACATGGATGTTAGCAGAAAACAGGAGCAACGTATGCAAAGAAATTAGGTTCTATCTGATTCAGTTGCAGACATTCATTGAACATCTACTCTTTTCAAGTCATTGTGCTAACTGGGGAATCAAGGAGAGGAAGACAGTTCCCGAACTCAGAGCTTAGAGTTTGGGGAAGACGGTGTAAGTTAATTCTCTCTCCACAGTAGCACAATGCCAGAAGAACACACACAAACTAATAACTATACTCCACAGAGATGTAGTAAAAAAGGAAGTAGGTATAATGTCCTACATGAATATTGATGAGGAAGCATTTAATTCTATGAGAGACAGAGAAGGTCCAGGCAGTGCTACAAAATGAAAGGAATAGTTGAGCACAGCCTCAAATGAAGCTGAAATAGACAGTTTCTAAGTGGATAAGAGGAAAAGAAACAGATAGTTCAAGCAAAACACACATGACCATGGATTTTGGATGTTTCTCTTGTCACGTTTTTAGAAAATCACAAAACTGAGGACGTGGTGGGGTGGAGGGGTAACTCTTAATTCTCCCATTTTTCTTTCAGAATATAGCTCGTCTCTCCTTTTGCTTTCAAAAACATTTTGTAATTACTTGGCTTGACATCAGGATCTTCTACTTGGGCACAGATCTCAGAAAACTAAACTGTCTCAGTTTCACGTGTCAATCTCTGCTCCCTGCTAGAGAATGTCCCAGAAGGTTGTGATGGGGGTGGGTTGGGAGAATGATGTATTTGAGTGAAGTAGGAGCAGGTTTGAAGTGGTTGTAGGTGATAATAGGGGAAAATGATGAATTAAAGTTTTAAAAAGTTTATATTGTGAAAAATTTTAAACCCATAGTGCATAGAACAGCATAACTCCTTCCTTTTGTCCCGCTAAATATTATTTTAAAATAAATTTGAGACTGCATGTCATTCATCCATAAGTATTTTAACATATATCTCTAAAGGCAAAAGGACTCATTATAAAAAAAAATGCAGTTAACATACCTACAAAATTTAGCAATATTAACTAACTTTTGAACATTTTTGAGCCTGAGGAGCTTATAAAACATCAAAACATCTAGTTTTGATGCTCTGAGGAGACCTTAGGGCTAGAGATGAAGGAACTTGGTGTCATCAACACGTGGGAAATGTCAAGGATTAGGAAATAGGTGACATCACCCAGGAGTCAAAAAAGAAGGGAAAAAATAGAAGAAGGTGTTAGGAACAAAATTTGAATAAAGGCTATAGACACTATGAATTTGAAGAACTTGAAGATCTGTGAGGGCTGCAGGAATGAAGAAGTCTCTCCTTTTGTGAATAGAATGAGACTTAAGCTAAGCCTTGAAGGAGGACAGTTCTTAAGTGGATGGTGGAAATGGTGGTGGTAATTCATCTGAGGGAAACGGTGTGATTACATGAAGCTTGACTGGTACAGAGGCTCACCTCACAGGAAGGAAGGAAGCGGTAGGAAATGAGGTCGTCTAGGTAGGGGAGACTACAATAAACATGTGCAAGTCCAGAATTTGCATTTCATTCACTGTTTCAATAAGTATTTGTTGAACATGTACAATATACCAGAGACCATATTAGGAGCCAGGACTACAAAGACTTATGAGATTAGACTTCTGCTCACAAGTAGATTTAGGTGTAGTGCGGGAGGCAGATAAGCAAAAATATCACACTTATTATAAATCATCCAATAAGCATTTATTGAACATATTCTATGGGTCAGTCACCATGATGTGTGCTGCAAACACAATAAGTAAGTCATGGTCCTCAAGAAACCATTGAACCATTAATGAGTTTTGACTGGGAAGCTGACAAAAGAAAAAGCATTTTTAGGGGAGGTTATTTTTCTCTCTGCACCAACAATGGAGTAAAGGATAATCTGAGTCAAGAAGACAGAGTGGTGAATCTTAAAAGAAGGTAGCAGCAAGAAGAATGGAGATAAAGGTATTATACAAGAGATGTATTAGTGGAAAAAAATAGTAGGAGAAACTGAGTAACTGATGTCCAGAAGTCTCAGATGAGGTGGTGGAGGCAGTATATGTGTGTGTTTCAGGTGTGAGCCATATCAGTTCTCTTTTTAGTTGTCTGAAAATTTTCTCTGTGACTAACATTAAACTGTACACAGATGAGCTTTCCCTGAGGCTAAGAAAATTTTAGTTTAAATGTGGTAATGTCCTGAAACATCTTGCTGGGGACATCAAGTTCCTTAGAAGGAGAACTTCCCAGTTCTTTGCTTTGATGTGCCGATCTGGATCTGTTCCCCTCAAATGTGAGTGTTGTCTTAATAAAGAAAACACAGTGCCTTTTGGATATCAATATTAAGGTTCACTTGGAGCATTCAGAATGTTTCTTAAATGATTGACCAAAGTAAACTCTTATGCTCTCTGTGTGTTCACTTGGAGTCAGAAAACATTGCACAGATGAAAAACAATCAGTAAATTATTTCCAAGGATTGGAAACAGAAATCCTCAGATGATTCACTGATGATTCAGATTTCTGTGTATCGCTTCTACTCTACTTGTTGCCAAGGGAACTTGGGGCCTACTTCCTACCACACTATGGCTATAAAAAGTACCAGCAAAAGCCACAGGAGAGTAACTTCTGTACTCTTATTAAAAATGTCTAACAGACTAAATGTCAGTTACACTAAAGAGATTTAAATTTTATCTGTGAAGGTCATATCCATGAGACACTGAGATGCCACGTTGTTATTCTATTTATCTATCAACTGCTTTTGTTCCGCTGCTTTCCTCATACAGAGCATTTTCTACAAAGAACATAAGATGCAAACAGAAGCTGTATTTTTCTCCATAAAATCCACACCATTGGACCAATGCGCTTTTGCAGTAATAGCCATGGCCTGTGAAATCTGTGTTAACTTCAGCCAGGGTTAGAACCCACAGTCATGCTGCCAGCTTCTCTGGGTCATTAAGAAAAGGACATGAGACAAGAAGAGGGAGGTAGGTTGACCACCATGAGTGGTTCCCGCACATCTTCACTCTTGTAGCCACAGTGTGTTGATCTTTCCCTGGCAATCATCTTTATCAAACAACATAAAAATATAACAGAGTCAAATATTCATAAAAGAAAACCAGTCATGGATATATGCTTCCATTACATATATAATCTAAATTTTGTCCTTTAATATGTGCTTTGAGTTAAATTCTTATCTGGAAATAGGGAATGAAGGCTGCCTTTATGGATAGGAAGACATATATAGGACATAAGTTAACAGCACAGAAAGCACACTCTGTGCTTACAGAGGGTGGGATCTCCCATCCACTCAGAAGGCCTGGTAGGACAAGACAATTGAAAGCATTCCAGGACTAATATTTTTTTCATTTGGCTTTGATTCTTTGGGAAAATTTGTAAAGAAAGGAAGTTTCCTCTTTTAAGATGGACACATTTTCTCTTTACGTTTCCATAAGACAAGAGAGAAGCTACCAGCTATTCTTACATGAGCCCTGTCTAAGAAGTATGAGATGCCTAATAAGTTTTTATGCTTAAAGTTATATAACATTAGAGCCCTTCTGCTCTTTGAAGGGGTATCATGATCGAATGAGGTTATAAATTTAAATTTATTAAGTGAATGTTAAGTATTACTTGTAATAAACAGTGATTCCTATAATAAACAGGAATAAACAGTGAAAATGCAAACCTGATCATATCATCCCTTCCCACCTTAAAATCTATCATGTTTCCTATTCTTACAGAATAAAATCCAACCTCCTTTTCATAGGATTCAAAGTCCTTTAAGGCCTCATCTCACACCCCTTTGTACTTAGGCAATCCAGAGCTCCTTATAGCTCCCAACTCCTATTATTGCTCCACACCTCTGGGACTTGGCACATGGACCTCGCTAGGCCTGGAATGTCTTCATTCTCTTCCTATGTAGTTGATTCCTATTTATTCTCAATACTTACTTCGAATATCACCTACTCTGCTGAGCCTTTCCTGATTCAACTGCCTGTCAAAAGCAATTCTTATGCGGGACCTCTGACTTTGTTTATATTTATAATATTACATTTGCAATACGATATGTTAACTATTTGTTCATGTGTGTGTGTAATTTTTCTTCTATTATACTGCATAATTCTTGGGAGCCAGATCTATATAATTATTTTTTTAATCTTTGTCTTTCCAGCACTTTGCACAGTATCTAGTATACATTAAGCTGTTTGTAACTTTTTGTTGAAATCTTTTCCATTTTGCAAACCTTATGATTACAGTTAGAGGAAAATTTGTTTAAAATAAATGCATCACTAGAAAATGTTAGTGATACATTAAATAGACATTGCATATCTGTGCCTTAGTTCTCTTCTACAAGGCATTCTGTGTCCAAAATTCCTTCTTGGATAAATAAGGGAAGGGTCAAAATGTCACAAGTCAGATGGATGTTAATGAAAGGAGTATTTGTTCAACGAAGAAGAATGACAATAAGGTCTTCCCAATCTCTGATGTTGCTACTAGCTGGTGGAAAAATTACGACATGGTTTTTCTGATTGTCCCAAGGACTCTCAATGGGACCAACATAAAAGTCTGCTTTAATATCTGATTCAAAGCTATGGAAGCTTTGCAACAGGCCTGTCAACCAAGAAGTGTGAGAGATGAGCTCATTCCATCAAATTCACTGTTTTTTTTTTTTCTCAGGGTCCTCACATGTCATGGGCCCAAGTATATCAGAAGCCCCCATCCCTGGGAATGAAGGATGAAGGCGAACTGACAGGAGTAGATGTAGGAGAGGAGTTTTATTTTTAAACAAGATTTAACATACTCTACTTCTTCTGTAAGATCCTAGGTATCAGTAGTGCATGGCTTGCTGTAAAGGAAACTAGAACCAATGCTGGGCACTGAGACTTTTCATCAGCAACTGGGACCTTGCCCGGCAAAAGCTGTTGTAGCACTGTGTTGAGGTTAGTGGAGCTAAACCTGGAGTCACATCCACTAAAATGAGAGATGCCAGGACATGCTGAGAAAGCTACTACAGAAATAGCGTAATTGAGCCACATGTTAGAGTAGGGTTAGGAAATGAAGAGAAACCAGGCTGAGATGTAATTAAGGAGTAGAGGAGACCTTTGAACAAGCATCTGGAATATCAACTAGGCTTTGAGTCAAGTATGGACAGGTAATCTTAGTATAAAGTGCTTTTTAAACAGTGGGAAAATACTATCCATTGCCCCTATGGGGGTGAAAATATTCTTCAGAAAGAGGAAAGAGTAGAGAACTTATTTGTTCCAGGGTATCTAAAACCTCAGGGGAGTTACAATTTGGAATTACTGCCCACTTCCCTCATGGTGGCACTCCTGGTCCAACTCCATGGAGCCTGTGTTTTCCCAAGATAGAGGCTTACAGAAAGTACAAAGTGAGTGTGAGAAATGCAGGGCAGATTTCAAGAAATGTGTCAGGCAATCTGAGTACATGAAAATGTCCACTGACCTGTGCGGTGTTTCCCTTGTCTTTGATAAATGGACTTTTGTTTTTCACCAGAGTATATTTCTCTGTTGGATGTTGTCATCTGGATGTTTGTGCATTTGGCAGTCAGGACTCTCAAGAATTCTTACAAGGGATAGTCAAAGACCTTGGCTGACATCCAATTCTGGAACAAGATGGCATACACTCACTTTTCCCTGCTTCTCAGTGGTGTCTTCCTCCAGAAGAACATCCCAAGTAGGTAGCCCAAGGAAGTACCTTCCTCCAGAAGAACATACCAAGTAGGTAGCCCAAGGAAGTACCTTCCACCCCAAAGAGGGCACCAGAAGGGACTGAGCAATAACCCTACCAGAATCAGAAGAATGAAGCCAACCAGAATCACATTGCAAGGGATCAGAAAACTAAACTGTCATTGGAACTAAAGCCAACAAAAGTAGGCCAGAACCTATCAGCTCAACCTAAACATGGCAACTCTGTGAAAACAGAAAATATAAATAGGATCAGGGGTCTCTTGATAACCAAAATGCCCAGGATACAATAGAAAATCATTCATCATACCAAGAACTAGGAAAATCATAACCTGAGTGGGAAAAGACAATCAACTGATGCCAATAATAAGATAAATTAGATGTTGGTGTGTCTGACAGTGATTTTAAAGCAACTGTCATAAAGTGCTTCAAAAATCAATTACAAATCCTCTTGAAACAAATGAAAAAATAGAATACCTAGCAAAAAAGTAGAAATTATGATAAGCTATGACAAGCTATGGATTGCGAAAAAGCCATGGATTTTATGGATTTGCAAACCATCTGTCTGATAAGGTGTTAATATCCAAAATACATAAAGAACTCATGCAACTCAATAGCAAAAAAAACCCCAAATAATCAATTAAAAAATGGGCAAAGGACCTGAATAGACGTTTTTCCAAAGAAAATATATGAATGGCCAACAGTTACATGAAAAGGTGCTCAACATAACTAATCATAAGGGAAATGGAAATAAAAACCACAATGAGATATCACCTCACACCTTTTAGAATGTTTGTTATCAAACAGACAAGAGATAACAAATGCGGGCAAGGATGTGGCAAAAAGAGTACACTTGTGCACTGTTGGTGGGATTATAAATTGGTACAGCCACTGTGGAAAAGAGTATGGAGGGTCTTCAAAAAGTTAAAAATAGAACTATCATATGATCCAGTGATCCCACTCTTGTAATATATCTGAAGGAAGTGAAAACACTATGTCGAACAGATATCCACACCCCCAAATTCATAGCAGCGTTATTTACAATAGCCAAGAGGTGGAAACAACCTAAGTGTCCATGGACAGATGAACGGACAAAGAAGTTGTGGTGTATATATATATATATATACACACACACACACACACACACACGCATACATACAGTGGAATATTATTCAACCATAAAAAAGAAGAAGACCCTGCCATTTGTGACAACATGGATGGACTTTGAGGGCATCATGCTAAGTAATATGTCAGACAGAGAAAGACAAATATCATATGATCTCACTTGTATGTGGAATCTAAAAAAGAGAGAGAAAAGAAAAAAACAAACTCAAAGAAAAAGAGATTAGATTTGTGGCTCCCAGAGGTGTGGGGAGGGAGGCATGCAAATTGGATGAAGATGGTCAAAAGTTACAAACCTCGGAAAAAAAGAAAAGTTATGGAAAAGACTTGTGCAAGCTTGTGTAGCACCATTTCCAGGCCAACTTCCATGACTCTTGTGTTTCAACTCATCATAATTATTACACATGGGATTAATAGTTGTGGATTGGAATAGACCCTGGGACAAATAAGGATATGTAGTGGCTCTTAAATTTCTTTAGCTACAGTTAGTGTTTCACACCCCTCTCTATTTTCCCAATTTGCTTCAGTAAATTAAACTCTTTAGGAAAGATAAGATTGTAGTATTCTAAGAAATAAAAATAACATTTATTCATGCCCTGTTCTGCGATTATCCAACTGAATTTGACTTATTGTCAAAATTGTTTCATAAGAAGGTCCTGGTTGAAGTATCTTCGAGCCTATATCTAGTTTCAAGATAGATGGTCTTACTGAGGCCACCTATACTGAATAGAAACTGAAGTCACAGCTAGTGATCAAAATCACCTTTAGAATTCAGAAACCCTACGTTGAATAGCCCTGCCCTCAGCTCCCAATTCAGCGTGCACTAAGTGAAGTGAATTTTATTCTTAGAACATTTTAAAATTCACATCTGTTGTACAGCAAGCAGTCAAAACTGTCAGGCAGACACCCAAGAATGGTAGCAGGGTCTCCAAGCACTGGCAAAGGCATCTCGCCGGGAAAGATCCTGGGAATAAGGCATTCAACCAAATGTAGTTGTAACTGACCACGGTGAAAAGGGGAAATAATACTACCTGTATGTTGGTTTGTCAAGTCAAGAAAGCTCAACCAGAGGGCTAAAGCAGCTTGAGACCCAACGGAGTGGTGGGGGAGGGGTCCCAAACAATGGCCATAAACGTTGCTGCTCTCTGAAGCTGATTTGTGGCCTGACTTAAAGGGCCAAAGTGGGAAGACAACTAAGAGGGTAAGACAACAAACAATTATCCCAAACAGGTCTTTGAATCGTAGCCTTGGTAGTGAAGAGCTGAAACGTTCATCTATGGATAACTGAGTTGTAACGATTTTATGTCGTTTCCCATCAGTGGAAGAAATACTTCCATTGCGTTTTCAGGTTGTTGCTGAAATGATGTGTTATGACATAAGATTCAAACTCAAGTGTACCAAAGGTCAAACCTGTTCAATCTGCCCAAAGGAAACATCATAATGAAATTCCTAGAGAGGTTTAATATGTCAAATATAATTATCTCAGTCAGTCGTTCAACATTTTTGAGCACATTTCTTTGTACAAAGTTCAGCATAAGTCCTTTAAATCTGTATTTTCCATCAGACTATTTTATTGGTATAAGTTTTATCTTTGAATAAAAGCAGGAGTACAATTCTCAAAGATCACAATAGTTCTCGTACAAATCATTTTGGTTCATAGATTTCTATGTCAAGTCATAAAATGTCCCTTCATTCTAATCTTATAAACATTTTCTATCTCTTGTCAGAAATATTTTGACATATGACCAAAGATAAATAACCCTGCATCAAGGATAAATATGATTGACCATATAATCAAGGATAAACAAACATAAACTATTTTGTATTATAATTAAATGATTTTCAAATGGAAACATAAATCTAAAGATAAATGAATAAATCTCCAAATTAGTAAAGATAATATGGCATATAGCTATCAAACTTAATTCTTTTTTCACACGTTATGAGGAAAATAAAATCTCCAATGATAAACACTGTCTTATATTATTCCAAGATCAACTGCTTTAAAAATATTTAATGTCTGCAGTAGTTAGATGAGTTAACATACTGTCTAATGTTGTTATTTAGACCAAAGACTTAAGCAAATGTCCAGTATGTGAAATGAATAAGGAAATACTTGCTTTAATTTACACATGATATTTTTGAGTGAGACATTTCTTTTTCTTTGAAACAGTGTATGTTTAAAATGGCCAGAGATTGCATTTGAATTCATGTTCCTAATGAAGCTCTTTAAGCTTTTATTTCCTTCGGAATGCTCTACATTAAGCTACTTTGTTTTAAGTTCAATGTGAGGAAACCTCTTATTTGTTCTTTTACCGTAAAAGGACTTTGGTAAACAATTTTGTTTCTTATCCTGGCCTACAATCATACGTGTTCACCGGGCAAGATAAAGTCTCTGAGGTTTTCATCTAAAGATGACTTTCAAAGACTGCAAACTGTACTGTGCCTAGTGCGTCACATAACATTGGTAAATGGTAGATGAGCAATTTACTTTGATAGTTTCATTTATAAGCCTTTTTTCCGCTTTTATTCTTTCATGTTTTTACTGTCTTCATTACCCTACTATGCAGCCTATTGGTAGCTGAAGAATACCAATAGCAAATGTTATTTCATTTAGTGGATTTTCCAGTTTCAAAGGAAACTTACATTTTAGCATAATTTGAAAATGACTCAGAGGAGATTCATTTCTGATATTTGAAGACAGCTGTTTGTGAAATTTGAAAACTCAAATATTACTACTTTTTTCTTTTGGTGAGGAAGATTTGCCCTGAGCTAACATCTGTTGCCAATCTTCCTCCACTTTGTATGTGGGATGCCACCACAGCATGGCTTGATAAGCGGTGTGTAGGTCTGTGCCTGGGATCCAAACCTGTGCCGCAAACCCCAGGCTGCCAACATGGAGTGCATGAATCTAACCACTATGCCACCAGGCCAGCCCAGAAATCTTAATTTTTCAATCAGTAAATATTCTTTCAGTGATGTCTTACAAGTGGTAAACATTCAATAAAAAACGGTTTAATGAATAAATGAATGGTATAGTCCTAAATACACAAGAATACTAAAGTTCTTAAAATTATTTTTAGTCATACATGCATAATTCTTTACAAATCCATTTCTAGACAATATTATCTTCCTCTTGGATCATTAGTACTGTCTTTAGTGGAAAGAGAGTGAGCCTTGTGATCTTGCAGGACTGAGTTCATATGCCTCTACTGGCTGTGTGACATTGAGCAAGTTGCTTAGCCTCTCTGAATCTGTTTTTTTTTTTAAAGAATTGGACACAAAATATATAAATTATATATAAAATATATAAAGAACACATTCAACGTAACTGTTTAATAAACTCTAGCCATTATTGTTATTATTATTATTGTTATTATTAAATTGTTAAAGCTACTTTTTGAAGCTATTTGAAAGAGGGTTTCTTGAGCCACTTTATTTTCATGTATATTTGTATATTCTCATACAATATTATCCAAGTACCATAGAGATATGAAAATGAATGGATGGATGTGAATAACTCATATTGAATAAAAATAACTATGCTAGACAGAGGAAAGTTTATTAGTTTTAAGACCAAAGTGTTCTAATTTTTTCTACTATTTGTTATTGATTTCTAATTTTACTCCATTATAGTCAGAAAATATAGACAAGGTGATATTGTGCTTTTTGGAATGTATTAAAGCTTTCTTTGTAGCTTATTCCAGTTTTTGTGAATGTCTCATGCATGCTACTCTGTGCTACTAGAAAAATATGTCCTTCAGGAACTGTCGTTAAATTCTTTGGAAATTAAAAAATAATATTGAGAGGTGGTGACCTCTTTGGGTTGTAACCTACTAGTTCCTGGAGAAATGGCCCACAGGAAAGAAGGAGAAGTAGAGATATGTGTTAGGCTTCCTCTGTCTGCCTTTCTTGTTTCCGTCAGCTCCTGACTCTCTCTGGCCACAGTACTGATGCTATCTCTTGGACAATAGGTGGCTTTGGAGCATGCTGCTATTTTCTCTCATAGTAAGAGAATATAAAGAATTCAAAATCTCCTCTGCCAGCCCATTTCCCACAGTGGTAGCTGGCTCGCTTGTACTCCAGGCTGCCTGTCACAAAGCCACTTCTGCCCTTTATCCACCCAGAGTTTCTCAGTTTTTGTGTGAGTTCACTGGACCGTCTCTTCTTCCTCTCACTCTTACGCAGCGTCTACAGTGCTGAGTTTGGGGAGGAAACCAGCATCTTCTGTAATTCAGCTATCTTGTCAGGAATGGGAAGTCTCAAAATTCACATGGGGTAATTTTATCCCAGGGCTGTGCTCGTGCATGCAAGGGTCCTATGTGAAAATTGCTCTGGAGAGTTTTGATTTATACATCCTGTCTGATATTGGGGGGATCATTCATCTTTCTGTTAAAATAAAACAACTATTGACTCTCAGGACGCAGAACGTGAATTTTAAAGATGTTTCAAATAATCACTGAAAATTCTTGGAAAAGAAAACACCTATTCTATTGCTGGATACAAGTCTCTTCCTAGGGTGAGGAAAGATTTTTTAAAAAATCAAGAAACATTCAGTTGAATAATTTGCTGGCACAGTGTCTGTGCCGTATGTATATGGCATATATATATAGTTATTTTTTAAGTGCATGTTAAAACACTTTCTGTGTTAAAACAGGTTTCTGGGGTTAACTTTGACCTGGGAGTGGGGAAGTGGCAGGCAGGGTTAGGGTAATATGCAGAGGACTAGCTACTTGATGGTAGAACGCATGCCATTAGTTCAATGGATGTGCATCTTTGACCACTCCAACTGTTTTGATGATGCAAGAACATGGTAGCATAAAGTACCTCACCCTCATGCTGAAGAGATCTGCCAGAGGGATAAAAGAAGCACTGACCAAATCTTAATTGTTTTATCTTCTCTGTTTCTTATGTAATCACTTTCCACATTTTCTATGTTATATGTTCACATATGAGTTCAGCCTTCCTTTTTGGAGAAAGAACAGAGCTGGCTAATTGGTTAGATACAAAGGGGTAAATTTCCTTCTTGTCTTTACCAATGTGAAATAGGCATTCCTAGTAGCATAGGCAACTTCACTCAAAATAAAACCATAAAAGAGATAAAAGGCTTAGAAAATGACCATCCTCTGTCATCCAGTACATATTTTGTCTGATACATGTCCTATAAATCTACATGACATAAAAAAATTACAAGTCTGCAAAACCACAAAGCCTACAGAGGATGACAAGTTAGCAGAGTTACTAGGAAAACAGACTTGATGACATCTGGATCTCTTTCACATACACTGCAACACATCGGGAGCACAGCAGGCAGACGAAAATTTCCTCTCTGTCTACTTTATTTTAAAATCATTATATTTTATGAGGATTAAAATAAATATAATAAAAAATAATGAACACAATAATAGGTCACATTGAAAATACTCAAAAACTTTTATGTAAACACTCTGATGGCATCTACATTTTCAGAGTCCAAAGACTGAGAGGGAATTTAATACAACTCAGTAGTAATACTAATAGACCATAAAATAACTGCACTAAAGCATTCCCATTTGTCTTCACGGTTTGTGTTCTGATAGCAGTGGTTTCTGAAAAAGGCATTCAGCTGAGAAGTCCACAGATTTGCAAAGCTCATGAGTCTGGAGGAATTATTGGCATTAAATAAGTACAAAAATGATGCTTTGCAAATCAAGTACAAATGTTAAAGCTTAATGCATATATGTACATACATAGATACAGAATCATTTTTATAGTTTTGTAACCCTATCGAGCACAGTATCTTGACACACATTATTTTCACATAAGACATTATGAATAGTCATCCTTTTAAATCATGAATTTTAAAAACGCAAATCATGGATATGCTTACTTTTATTTATCCAAGCCATCATTATTGGACATTTAAATTGTTTTTTTAAATTTTATGATTATATACAGTCTTTGGTCAATTTTTGATAAACAAAGACTTGGGCATATGTCTCATGATTCCTATTGGTCACATTCCTGGCAGTGGAAATGCTGGGTCAAAGACTGAAGGCTTTTGAAGCATTTTGCCAAAATCTCCTCCAGAATGGTCATATCAACAAATGCTCTCATCAGCAGTGCATAAGTGTGCACTTATAAAGTGTCCCTGATAAATGCCTACATGTTTTGTATTATCATCTAGATAATCTCATATATATCTTTATAGAAAGAACTTCTTTGGCTGCTAATCAAAATGCTACTATAATGACATCTGCAGAGGTCAATAATCAAATTAATCATGTAACCTCAAAAACACATGTACTAACTGTGCAGAATGCTATCAAAACTCTAAGAAAGTCTGCAGTTATTATTCTCTTTCTCTCGGAGGATAAACTCTGGATAAAGATTGAAAGCTAGCTGCTTTGTAAAGTTGTTTTCACATCTGATTATCTAAAATATGCAGACGTAACAAGTCATCGTATCAGATTAACACATGCAATAAATTGAATGTCAAGCGAAAGTGAGAATTCAGAGGAAAACAAAAAGTCCCCAGGGCCAAGATATAAGTACTGTCTTGGCAAAACCATATGTCTAGATGTGACAGATGTGATACAGACCTTTTTAAAATCTTAAGTGCAGGTTCCTTCTGGCTCTATGCTGTCAAAATCATAGGAAATCAATTTTTCTCAAGTGATTTGGCTTCAGAGATATTCAGATTCTTTCCTGGTAGAATAATCTAGTACCTTTCAATCTTTGGTATAATAGAAGGAGCCCAAGAAGAGAGGTCAGATAACCTGACTTTTTTATATTTTTTATATCCCAGCTCTACTACACAGACTATATGACTTGGGGGAGTGGGGACATTTTTATAACAATAGCTAACTTTCTTTGAGCACTCTCTATTTCAGCCTTGTGCTAGCATGTGTCTGTGTGTGTGTGTGTGTGTATGTGTTCTCATTTAATCATATAATAACTGTACTGTGGATCATATTCTGTATCCCACTCTTTTAGAAGTTGATAACACTGAGGCTGAGAGTTCATAGGCTTTGCCCAGCATGACTGAGCGAGTGATAGAGACCCACTGTCTGTTTGCCTCTAGAGCCCAAGGGCTTAACTGCCACTCTGTAAGTCGCTCATGTGAAAAACATAGTATTTAGGTAATTAATTTTCTAAATTCCCCTCTAAACTAAAATTCTCTTTTCTATTACTTCCTACTTTAAATAAAATAAAATAAAATGGCATTATTCCTGTGTTCACAAAATCGATAAGGGCTGAAGGTGTCATTTGAACCCCCCCAATCACAGTCATACTACTTTTAAAAGTTAACAGCATTATTGAGATACATATTATTATATATTCATATAAAGTATACAATGAAGTAGTTTTTAGTATATTCACAGAGTTGTGCAACCAGCACCACAATAGATTTAGAACATTTTTATCACCCCAAGAAACCCATTAGTGGTAACTACCCAATTCCCCTCAAGTCCCCATTTGAAACCCAGCCCTAGGCAACCACTATTTATTTTTTGTCTCCATGGATTTGCCCATTTTGGAAATTTCATATAAGTGGAATCATGCAATGTACGGCCTTTGGTGATTGCCTTCTTTCACTTAGCATAATGTTTTCAAGTTTCATCCATGTTGTAGACTATATCAGTACTCTTTCCTTTTATGGTTGAATAATATTTCATAGTATGGATATACCACATTTTGTTTATCCATTCAGCAGTTGATGGATAATTGGCTTGTTCCTATTTTTTGGCTTTTTTGAATACTGCTAAGAGTATTTGTGTACATGTTTTTATGTGAACATATGTTTTCATTTCTCTTGGCCATATATCTAGAAGTCCTGAGTTTTGGCAGTCTTGTTGTCTTCCTTGATCTTCAATTTTTTCATGTCCACTTATTCACTTTGTTTCCCATAGCACTTATAATCTAATTGTAATTTCTTTGAGTTTAAGGACCATGTGTTATATATATATATATATATGTATATACATGCCCCATCCTCAATATCTGGCAGACTACTGAGCCTGTAGTAGGTACTTAATAAATACTTCATTGATTGGTGGTTGATCAACAGAATTGAAGGCATCAAAGGGGTAAAGGAAATAAGACAGGAGTAATTATAGAGATAAAAGTTGTAAATTTCATCTTACATTGATGTATCTTAACCAATAGTTTTGAAAATGCCTAAGCAATTAATTAATATTTGGAAAACAATTCAAATTGATATTCTATTGTCATTTCTAAATCACTATATTCAAATATATTCCTATGTTTGTAACATTTGCTGTTGTGGGAATTCCTTTATAAAACCTTTAATGTCTAAAATCCTTTCAAGATATAGAGTCAACTTCCTTCATACACACTCTTGTTTTAGCATAGTGTATACAATTAATTACAATTTTTTCCAATTCTATCCTCTCTTGTGAGTTGGTAATTACATAACCAATGGAATATATTTACTAATTATTCAATATAACAGTAGACCAAACAAACTATCTATATGCATCTGTCCAAATTAAAAGGAACTAATTGTAAAACATTGTGCCTCTTTATTCATTGCAAACACATTGCTCTTCTAGATACTATATTCATGTTCTAATTCAGAGAATTTGAGAAGTAGAAAAAAGAAAAAGCAGGCTTCCGCCTGACCTACAAACAAGAAACCTTAAAAAAAAACTTCTGGTTTTCCTCCATTAAATGAATATTAAGTTAATCTAATCTAAGACTCATTTTTTAGTTAAGGTTTGCAAGCAAGTCTCTAAAAATGCAAATTATATAATAGACTCTTGGAGTTTTCCTGTTCTTTTCCTTCATCTTATTAATCATGCAAGAAACATCATATACGTCTTTCAGAACATTGAATTTTAGTGGACATGTTCCTGAGTAAAGAAAACAAAGCTCCACATAAGCATGAACAAGATCATTATGAAAATAACTTGGAAAGGAGTGTGAGGAATTAAGTCTCCTCTTTTCTTCTTTGAACTGGATGGCTGTCAAATTGAAACATTGACTTTCATTTTTATGTAGTTTTTTAAAAATGTGAAAGTATGCAAAAGTGCAGTTCTGTAAAATTCTCTATCTAAAAGCATACTACAGAAAAATAACACATATATAAATACGTGTACCTATATAGAATGAAGACCTGAAGCCTCAGTCTACTTATTCAGTCACTTCCTTTTTGTACTTATATTTTGCTTTTTAACAGTATTCTAGATCTGCAGAAGCCAAATGAGGAAATTATGATGAAATATTTGACCTACATCGGGAAATGTCAATTAAAATAAGGTCAGTGATCTAAATATTTGTTAGGAAACTATTTTTAAGACTTGAATTTGCATGTATCTCACATTTCTTTGGCTATTAATTTAATTACCCTTTCTACTAGCTTAACTGTATCAAGTAACATTGCCATCAGTGCATGGCAAGTAGCTGATGAAGATCTTGTCCAGGGTAACTGAACCTTTAGACAGTAGACATTATAGTGGAATTTAGGGAAGATTAAACTCTTTGTACCCCACCAAAAGCAATAATTAAAATGAGTGGAATCTGCTTATATAAACAGCTATCATTTCTTCTGCAAGAAGGAATTTTGCCCTTTACCAGTATCAAAAAGGCTAAACTAAGAAAGAAGTGAGTTTTTACCACTTCTCTCATATTTTTTCCAGGAAGAACTCCTGAAAGAACAATTCAAAGGAAGTTGTTTTCTGAGAAAGTGTCTAGCAATCACAATACACTCTAGCCATTGCCAAAACCCTGGCAACTTCAGGAAGAACCAGTTCAATACTTTTTCTGGTTTTTGTCTGTTTAAGTATCTAGTCAAGGTTAGGATTCTTATTTATCATCTTCCTTTAGCATTTCTACCCCAAACTTCAGATTTCAGAAGACTAGTAAATCTACTCCAATTTATAAAGGCAAACCTCAATTTTTATCCAAAAACTAAAGAGGCATAGCATTAAAAAGTAAAAGGAACTTTTGGTTGCTGTGTTTTGAAGTAGAAGACTCCCTTACAACTTAAATGATCATCAGTAGAAACTAGTTGTCTGAAAACGTGAACATGTGAAAATCATGAACTATTTCATTCCAGATTTTATGAGGACTATAAGTTGTGGGACATCGACTCTAAATGCTATGAGAGAGAAGAGGAAAGAATATCAAATCAAATCTGAAGTATAGATTATTCAGTGATGAGAAAGAGTACACAATGGGTTATAGATCCCCTGAATTCTGTTCATCAACTGTATTTATTTCATCCTCAGAAACACTTTGGGTGGTAGAAACCAAGGCTCAGAGAAGTTTTATGGTTTCCTTGAGAACCAAGACTGGTTCATTGAAAAGTCATGGTAGTGCCTGAGTCCCCAACTTTTAGGTCAGTGTTTTTTCCTCTTATTTTTCCAAGAATGTATTAAAACATATTAACAGATAAGTCATAGAAAATTATACAAATGGCTCTCAGGCATATGAAGAGACGTTTGATTTCGAACACAGCAAAAGAAATGCGCTGAGTTATCATTTCTCAACCATCAGACTGGCAAAACCAAAAATATAACAACAGACTCTGTGGGTGAGATTGTAGGGAAATAGGTACTCTCTCTCACACATTGTTGCTAGGATTCGAATATGGCACAAATCCTGTGGAGGAGACTTGGGCAAATCTAACCAAAGTACACATCCATTTACACTTTGAACCAGCAATCCCACTTCCAGGAATCTAGCTTATAAACACACCCACACAAGTCCCAATAACATACAAACAAAGTTTTTCATTTTGGTATTATTAGTATAGAAAAATTAGAAATAACTCAAGTATTAACAACATGGAGTTGCCTGGATTAATTATGGTGCTTCATACAAGAGAGTAATATGCAGCAGTAAAAGACAGTGAGGACTATGTTTATGTACTGACGTGGAGAGATCCTTGGGATATAATCTTTAATTAAAAAAAAACCAAGATACAGAATAGTATATATAATATACTATCTTTTATTCAAGAAATGGGGAAATATTTATTTTGTAAAAAAACCATATTGGAAGCATGAACAAAAAGCTAATAGAAATGGTTAATTTGAGAGAGCAGGGATGGGGAGAGAAAAAGGTCAGGAGAGGTATCTAGGTATACATTTTTAAAATATAGTTTTGACTTTCATACCATATAAATGCATTGCCCTTATTTTTTTAAAGGAAGAAAAAAAATAAATCCTTAAAACTGGAAACATACTTAGCAAATATGTATATAACTCTATATAAACTGGTAATAATCACAAAGAAAGGTTTTTTAAAGTAAGTTTAGAACATAGATCTTTGCACATCTTTAGGGATTCATTCTATGGGGAAAAAAAGAATCACAAAGACATTTTAAACTTTCTTTAGTAATTTTATCATTAATAGTGTTTTTTAACTACTTTATTTATACAGTATTATAAAGCTTTATCATCAATGTCCAACCAAGGCAATAGAAATAATCTTTTGTAAATGAAATGTAAGTTAGGGAATAAATTACATAGGTAATGGAAGAATTGAGAAGCCAAGAGGAGGTGATAAAGCAACTCAGATTTTACAGACAGCAGGAAGCCACTCCAACTTTAGACTAGAGGGACAAAAAAGAAGAGATGAAGTTCTAGAGTCCAGAGGACCAGATCACCTGTTGGTAGCTAGAACCAAAGTGGGCCTGTCCTGGGGACCTCAAGCCACAGAGGAGAAGCAGCCACATCCAGAGACATCTCCCAAGATGAGGAGAAAAGGGTAGAAGTACTCAGGCTTGTCCCTTCCCCCCACCCCCAGTCTCCCACCAGTGACTACTACTGTCCAGCATGGGAGCCTACAAAGGTGACGGAGTAGGAGAAACGTATGGAACAGATCTGAGGGCAAACAGGCTCAGGACCAGCACAGGAGCTAATATATGTTATTAACTTCATTAGAAATCAAGATTTTCAGTGTTAGGAAAAAAGAAGTACCATTATAAAATCAAAGAAGTTATGTAAAATGGCTCCTTTATTAATATTGAATACAAAATCTGAATATAAACATGATTTTTAAAACACATTTATTTTCTTGCTCTGTCCAATGGCCTACATATAATTTCACTCCAATGTCAATGAACACACTTAGACTAACATTTTGGTTTCTAATATCCTCCCTCAGTAAAAGAAATCAGAGCGCTGAGGAGAAATGGTTGATTCTTGATCTTGGACACAAAAGGTACTGACTGAGCCTGGGATATTTTGAGCTCAAGATATGGAGAAAAAACAGAAACCCTTGTGCACCGTTGGTGGGAATGTAAACTGGTGTAGTCACTATGGGAAACAGCATAGAGAGTCCTCAAAAAATTAAAAATAGAACTATCATATGACCCGGTAAGCTCACTTACGGGTATATATCTGAAGGATATAAAGTCAGTATCTCGAAGAGTTATCTACATCTCCATGCTCATTGCAGCATTATTCACAATAGTCAAGACATGAAAACAACCTAAATGTCCATAGATGGATGAGTGGATAAAGAAAATGTGGTTATAATATAATACTATTTAGACATAAAAAGGAAGAAAATCCTGCCATTTGTGATAACATTGATGGACCTTGAGGGCATTATGACAAGTGAGATAAGTTAGACAGAGAAATATAAATACTGTATGATCTCTTTTATATGTGGAACCTGAAAATGTTGAACTCACAGAAATGGAGAGTAGACTGATGGTTACCAGAGGCTGGGGGGTGAGGAAAATGAGTAGATATTGGTCAAAGGGGACAAAATTTCAGTCATAACATGAATAAGTTCTGGGGATCTACGTACAGCATGGTGACTATAGTTAACAATACTGTATTGTATACTTGAAATTGAGTAGATCTTATGTGTTCTCACCATGTACACACAAAAGGTAACTATGTGAGGGGGTGGATGTGTTAACTAACCTTACTGTGGTAATCATCTCAAAGTATATACATATATCAAATCATCACATCGTATACCTTAAACTTACAGAATGTTATTTGTCAATTATGTCTCAATAAAATTGGAAAAAATAAAGTTAAATATTTAACAAAAAAAGATAGCTTTCAAAATTGAATGCAGTCATCTTAAAAGCAGACAACAGCTTGAAAGGTTTCCCATTAGCAACGTTTCAACATATTGAACATCAAAAAGAATAATTTTTGTAGTTGATTTAAAAGTGATTTTATAAAAATCCTCCAATGCACAACTAAACTAAAAAAAGGGGGGGGAATCCAGAAGAATGCGTTTGTTATCATTTGTGTTAGATATTAAACCAAATATTAGGAGATAGACTGTCTCCTACTGGGGTGTAATTCGACACACAGGCACAATGCACTCTAGTCCAAAATGGCTAATTTACATCTTATCAATCTTTGATTGAAATTCCAATTCATAAGAAATTTCAGGATTAGAATTAAAATGCTAAGAAGATACCATGAGATAAATCCAGAGATTTGTTCTCTTCAATGAGTGACATAAAAGCACTCTAGATTGTTCTAGACTACATGAGGTTTAAGGGGCATGACAGTCAGATGCAATGCATAGTCCTAGATTGGATTCTGGTTTTGGACAAAGCAGGGAAAAATTGGAGATATTTGATTATGGCTGGGTGTAAAATGAAATTAAGAAATTATTATTAGTTTTGTTATGTATAAAAATGGTTCTTTTGGCTATGTAGAAAAATTTTTGTTTTTAAGAGCTGAATACTGAAGTAATGAGGGGTTTATTATGGTGTCTGCATCCTTTTAAAATACATATGTGTAAAAAATATATTTTTAAAGAATGACTTAGCATGATCCTTCATGATCTGGCTCCACCTTACTTCTCTAATTTCACTCAGCCATATGGTGAAATAATAACGATCACCTATATCTTTACTATTTTAAAAATAGCTCCCTTTGACTCTTTCAGGATAAGTTAACTTATTTTAACATATGACAAAAGTATTGCTTCAGAGAAGAATTTTTTTAACCTGAAATTCTTGAACGGACCTTAGGATGTTTAAGAAGCATGTGTGTGTGTGTGTGTGTGTGCCTAGGAATATGTATTTATCTAGCATGAGTTTTATGGCTTTCATCACGTTGTCAAACGGGCATGTGACTCAAAAATATTAAGAATGTCAAGAGATTTGCCAGTTTTACTTGTATAACTCACTATACTGTAGCCTTTAAAAGAACAATGCTTAACTACTCTAAAGATCTTTAAGATAATTGAATCAAATTAAAATATCGTATGTGAAGCTCGTGGTTTCCTTATTGAACTTTTGGCCTCTGGACAGATATTTCCATTTAAATTTTTCCATTGCATGCTGAAGTAAGTAACTCCTGAGGGTGATTCTTTGATGTACATTCACATGTGTTATAAACTGTGTCAAGGTTTTAGACAATGAAGGATGACAGTTGACTAAAGGTCTTGTCTTTGAGGTTTAAGAAAAGAAGGATTATTTAATCCTAAACCATTATCTGCATCATTTATCTGGCATTAAAGCCTGACATTTACTTGGTTTGGGATTAAGGTAAACTTCCACGAACATGCTAAAGGCTGGACCAGCAGAGGTGGCTCCTGTATGGATAGGACTATGTTGAGGGGAAGAAAGAACATATGTGCAGGGCTGGCCCCATAGGCACACAACCTGAGCAGTTGCTCAGGGTTCCATACTTAAAAGGGACTGGTGCTTGGGTTAATGCTTGGCTGTCACTGCCTTGAAATTCTTAACCATTTTTGAACAAGGGGCCCCACATTTTTATTTTACGCTGGGCCCCACATATTATGTAGCCAATCTTGCACATGTGGCTTGGCCCTGGGCTTATCTGTGGAACTGGCTATAGCTCTGTTCGACTTGTTTCTTGCTCAGCTATTGCTACCCCCAGTTTCCTTCCTGCAGATAAGGCGTAGGGTAGGGCTGTTCCACTTACTGCCACAGTACTACGAAAGCCATGAGCAAACATCTATCAGGATTGGAGAATGTGAGGCAGGGTAGGGAGGAAGACCTCAATTGGGCAGAAAAAGTCCATCTAAATGCTAAATCATTATTGTCATGGTAATTTTATTCAATTTCTATAACTTCCATTGACAATGCTCCTTCTTTAAATTTTTAGCAATTCCATCCTTCTATTGACTCTGACATCTCTATGTTAGAAGGCACTTCATCTGTTGATGGAAATAATCTCAGGGCTCCTCTATACCCTAAAACTAAAAATGATGCTAAATGGTGCTGAATCCAGCAATTCTTATATTTTTTCTCTAAAAATTTAAAAGCACTGTTTTTCAAAATTCAGTTGAAGACCAATAGGGGTAACATTTTGATAAGGCAACATTTAAATGCTTGTTTGTACCAACAACGTTATGCATTTTTTGGTCACAAATTTGCAGTTTACCCAACCTGCTTTGTAGAGTCGTGCTGTGCACAGCCTGCTCAAGGGAGCTCAGAGGCACCCAAAGACTCTAGCATGTCTATGGACATTCACTAGCCTCTTATCTGATCCTAGTCTTGTGATAGATTCTAGAGTTTTTAGGAGGGGAAGTGCTCATGTAAGTGGGGTAGACTTTGTTTTTTATTTTTTTTCAAGGTGAACAAACAGTAGCAATAGCAATAATAACAATGATAACATAATTATATATGGCAATAATTATGATATTATTATGACACCCATAATGATTAACTATAATATAGGAGGTACTGTGTTAAACACTTGGTGTGCTCCATTTCATTCAACGCCTCCAGCAACCTGAGAAATAAGTAGTGAATTATCCACTATTTATAAAAGAGAAAACAGAAACTTAGCAAAGTAAAGCGAATTGCCCAAGGTTATGGACATAGTAAATGATAGAGCAGAAATTTGAACTCGGGCCAGAGGAATCCAGAGGCCATGCTCTGACGCGCTGTGGCGCCCTTATTCAACAGAGAAACTGTCATTAAGAATAGGGAAGTTCTGGCTATTTCATCTCTGTCTGCTAAGTGGATGACACAAACAAAAACAATCATTCATTGAAAGTGAGTCTACTCTTTTTATGTTCTAACTCTCATTCCTAAACTCAACTATTGCTTTTTATACACAATTTTAGCTTCGGGAATTTCATGGTCAGCAGACAGTCACTCCCCAGGTAGGAATTCAGAGGCTCATAAATTGTGGACCCTTGTTATTGGCTGTCGTGAAAGGGAGAAGAACTGAGGAAGTAGGCAGCAGATAAGGCTAGGAAATCTAGTCTCTTTCTGAGAAAATGATGTGCTGTTTCTTATTTACCTTAAAGCATCATCACGCTGTCCTCCACTGTTCGACTATGCATGGAGTTTTAAATGATATTTAAGAACAGTCCAAATACCTATCTTACTATCTTTGTGTTTAATTATCTGGTTGTTTCACTTTTTACAGCTGATTTAAGAAAGCACTAAACACGCCAGAATAGAAAACCACACAAGCACCATCTTCTGTATAAGCAATGAAAGATATTAAAGTACTACACAATGAAAAAAAGTTCAATCATTTATTCAGCTGCCATCTGAAATTCTCTAATACAGGATTCTCTTTCTAAGATTTCGGTTCATCCAGATGACAGCAGTAAGAGTAATTTTAAGGAAATTTCCTAGGAAGAAATTCTGATTTTAAAATTTTGCTGTATAATTTCCAGGTACACTTGCCTGATGCATATGGAGACTGAAGTAGCAGTAATTTTCCAGCTTCTCGTTCTACTAGTTACCAACCAGCTCTACGAGCAAAAACATCTGGGAAGCCAGATACCATTGGTAGAACAGGTTTTGTTTCTTTTTATTTCCAGAAGTGCTCTAAAATTCATGCTCCGAAAATCGCCAGAGGAAAAGAATACGGGTTTGTAGGTACGTATTAGCAGAGCGAGCAAACTTTATACCTTTTCATGCTAGCAAGACGCAGATAATTCTCAGACAGCAGAATTAGCTTCTGAAAAGCCAATGAGAAAAAGAAAAATGATGTCAGTTGAATCTCATTTCCCCATAGAAAATATTAACAAAGGCTTTTGTTACTGACAAAATTTTCAAAAATTAATAGCAAACAATATCTCTATACTAATATATTCTTAAAAATTATGTCTACCAAAGGCAGAACAATATAGTAACCAGTGAATATATCTTATTTATGTTTATGGCGTATTAGCAATGCATTGGTGATTAGAGTTTCATGACAGGCTTCTTGAGACTCCTTTTTGCACACATTTAGAAACATTTCATAATTTTTGAGAAAATTTCTGACGTTTGTCTTGCTGCTTGTTTTCAGTGAAAATCTCTCTTTCACAAGAAAAGGCATTAGAGATAAATTTCTTGATTTTCCCCTGTGTTTGATCTCCATACAACTGACATCCTTGTTTACGTGATGGCTTCAGCAAGGGTAAGTGGCTGCACATATAAGCAGAACTGCTGTAAATAAAAAACCATATGCATAATACCAGGTTGACATTACCAATTTTGATGCTGAAATACTTTTAAATTAGTTACTGCTTAAACGACATTGGATTCAAATTTAGTAACTTTAGGAGAACTTGAAATATTGGTATGATTAGATCCTATAATTGCTATATTCTTCACGCTCTAAATTTGTTAGGACCTGTGATGCACACTGATTCTGTGAGAGCCCTGGAAGTTTATGAGAAGGAGGGGGATGGATGGGGAGTCCCAAGAAGGGAGTCTCCAAAGGCAGCAGGATTATGTATTCCCTCTTGATCCTTATTAATCCTCCCAGTTTAGGAACACCCTTTTTACTGCTCAAGCCGGGAACCCTTTCCTTCACCTTACCTACCACAAACCAATCAATCATAGGGTCCTGGACACAGTTGATTCCTCGATATTTCTCTATCAGCCCTTTCATCTTCATCCAATGACTAACACTCTCTGTTTCTAAGCCTTATGATTTCTTGCCTGAATTATTTCAAACACCCCCCTAACTCTTTCCTGACCTCGAGCTTTTCACTTTATAGTTTATTCTCTATTTCCTTACCAAGATGAACTTTTTAAAGTATACCTTTTATCATACCTCTTTAATAATTCTTCTTTGCTTTCAAATTCCTTAGTAAGGAATCCCTATAAATGTGTTGCACCACAAACAGCCGTAAGAAATCCATGCTCTCAATGTAACGTTTACAGTTTTCTTAGCATGCCAGATTCCCTCTCATGTCATGCCAAGAAATAGAATGTCCTTGTATCCCACTGTCATCTTATCATTTCTTGTCTCCACACTTCCACTCTCCTCAGGCTCAGCTCAGGCATCACCTCCTCTATAATATCTGTCCCTGAGTTAGGTGTTCCTTCATGTCTGTCCTCATGTTGCTTCCTGCTCTATTATCGCTTATTTTCCTATCTGTACAGACTTCTAGAAGTGAAGAAACTAGAATTTTCTTGACTATGTCTTGTTTACTTTGTTGTATACCAGAACCTAGCACAAATACCTGGAGCATACAAAAAGTCCAACACATATTTGCTGAATAACGACATGAATTCATGACTTCAGCTGTTGGTCCCTACTTCTGGTTCCTAAGCTCTATGGAAAGGAGGAGGTACAGCAGGAGCGGTGGGGGCAAAGAGAAGGAATCCATTGTGTGGTAGGCACTTGTAGGTGCTATTCATATATTCTCCCTAGGCCTCACAACACTATGTGAGGTAGGTATTATGATTCTGAGTACAGGAGGAAGAAACTCAAGTCCAGAGACATTAAGCTACCTGACCAAGGTCACAGAGCTGGGATTCAAATTTGATTTGTATGTCTCAAAAGCCCACATCCTTTCCACAACTTATGCTGCCTTAACAATTTGTTTTCCCCAATAGACAGAAAAATATGTTTCACAATTAAAGCTGAAACTATCCTGAACCAGCATTTTTTCCCTAAGTAGTGTGTAACAAAGCTTTGCCAGATTGTTTGAATGATGGTTGCCATGAGAGAGCCAGAGAAGCATAGGAAATAATGTAATCAATCTGACATTTGTAGTTAGACTGAGTTAGATTAGATCAGCCAGTAAGTGCCTTTGAAATGCTGTTTTATAGTTTTTAATGACTTATTACATGTAATTAACAGGTAAGAGATAGTTTACAGAGTTTTTTTCTAATTTGTTAGATATAAAGGTAATTTGCATTTTCCATCAATGGTCAGTTTTTCCTTTGTTAGTTATCATATAGCATTGATGTAAGAACTTGGTCATTTCAAAGGAAGCTGTGTATTTGGATAAGACCTTAAGAACATAGATCAAGTTGAATAAAGAAAGGAAATTTTGTCTTACCTTTTATTACTGTATGTTTATATTGTAGTAAGTAGATAAAAAGAGTAGAGTATTTCGCTATTGCATTAGACCAATGATTGATTCAGACCAGAATTCTGATGCCAAGAGAATTTCTACTTGATGGGCTGTGGCACATAGAGAGAGGGGCATTACTGCCCACCCTGAAAAATATTTTAATGATTACCTGGACCTCAGAGCTACTCAGGCTCTAGCCATTGGTAAATTGCCAAAATCCTTTAAAATATAACATACATCATTCAATTTTTTGTGTTAGTCATAAAAAGATGGAAAACAGAAAAGCACAAATAAGAACATCAAAGTTACGTAATTGCATCACTTAGAGCAAACATCTTTTATGATTTGTGTTCCTCCGGGTTTTTTCTTTCCATATACTTTTCCAAAATATGTCTTTTCTAAAAAAACCATAATGCCCTATCTAGGTCAGTTAATTTTCATTTGGCAATAGACCATGGTTATTACCATAGCTTTCAATATCCTCCTACAACACTATTTTAACGAATAGTATTTCATCATATGAATTTGTCATTATTTACTTAACCAGTTCAGAATTATTGAGCATTTGGATTCTTTCAATTATTTTGTATTTTTTAATGCTAAAAAAATTCCCTAGGATGCATCTTTGAGCATATCTGTCAACATTTTCTTAGCTTACTATCTAGAACTTTTGTGGACTGTTCATTATTTCTGGCTTACAATGAATCTTGTGCTAAGCTTCCTAAGTACACACTATCAGAGTTACACATTATTTGATGTGTGTATTTAATAGCATGTCTTTTCTTCTTAGTATTTTAGAGATCTAGTCCCTAGAATAGTTAGTTATGAGTTAGAGATTTCAGCCACATGTACTTTTGCTTTGATAGTTTCAAGTTCTAAGGTAGCATAATTAGAACAATACCTGGACATGGTAGACCCCCAATAAATATTTGTTGATGTATTAATTAGAGTAAAAGAAAGTGGCAACTAACAATAAAATAAACTCTTTCAAGGATGTCATGGTCATCACAGGTCCATTCATTAATTCTTTTGTTTACCACATATTTTGTGAGAATCTGTACTGTCACCAATTCTTTGATTAAAATTATGTAGTTTAGTGGGGGGCAAATAAGCTGGTACGGTATGATATGATAATTTTTACAATTGGAGTATAAAAGATGCTATCAGAGAAATTTGCCATCAGGGAAACACAAATTCAAACAATAATGAGATATCACTACACACGGAAAAGAATATCTAAAATAAAAGGAGGGACTATATTGGAGAGGATTATAACAAATGGAGCTCTTCTACACCATTGGTGGGAATGTAAACTGGTTTTTAAACATTTGAAAATTTGTTTGCCAGTATCTACTAAAGCTGAATGTTTGCATAACCTTTGAACTGGCAGTTCTCCTGGAAATACAGCCAATAGAAATTTATACACGTGACCAAACAACATGCACAAGAATGTTCTCATGAGCACTAGTCATGACAGCTAAAAGTGGAAACAATGCTAATGTCCTTCAAGAGCACAAAGAAACATAAAATGTGTATATTTCACAATGGAATATCAGATGACAATAAAAAGGAATAAACTACTGCTATGTGCAAAACTATGGATGGCTCTTAAAAATAGAGTTGCTAGATAAAATACAGTCAAATATTGCTTAACTATAGAAACATTGCTAAATGAAAAATACGATTAGATAGACCAGTTAAATATTCCTTGGGACACACTTATACAAAAGAATTATCAGTAATGTGAACTTAACTGGGTGTCATGTATTTTTATTTCCTATATCTGGCAACTCTACCTCTAAAAAGCACTGAATAAAAGGAGGAAGACACAAAAGAGCACATACCAAATAATAACACTTACAGACAATTCAAAACCAGGCAAAAACAGTTTCGTGATGCTGTGAGTCTGGTTAGTGGTAATTTTTGGAGAGAGGGAGTGATTGGGAAGGGGCGTTGGGTGATATGGGAATGGGTAATGTTCTATTTCTTGATCTGGATGGTGAGTACTTGTATTTACTTTGTAAAAAATTGAGCTTCACTTTTGGGTTTGTTTATTTTGTTTGCTTTTTGGAATGTATATTATACTCAACTTCGTTTGTTTTTAAGTGTCATGATGATATTTGTGTGCCACATGATATTACTCTGGAGGCTAAGTTGAGAGTGAATTAGAAAGGAGCCAGGCTTCTGTTAAGAGGCTGATGTACTGATCTAGGATAAGGCTTTGAAATGGGGCCATGGTTCTGATCACGCAGAAGAAGGGGCATAGTGTACGTTTGTTTAGATGGTAATATGGGAAGACATTCTTACTGACTGCATATTTAGAAGTCACGAAGAAGTCTAGGAATACTCCCAGGTATCTGGTATAGAATACCAGGTGAGTGGTGGCCAGGTCACCATTTAAGCTGAAGAGTTCGGCACTGCTCAACCCTAAAGAGCTACATTCAAATTTCAGGCATCACAGATTTGTACATTTACTAAGAAAAATTTCTGGTAAATAATAGTAAAGTGTCTTATTTTAACAAAATCTGACTATTAAGTCATCTTTTTTCTGAGAGATAAAAGTAAAGTAGAAGGGCCATATTCTTCTATTTCCCACAAATGTTCCATCTGGGCTGATGGTAGCCCTGATGAGGTACTTAGCACCCAGAATGAGAAGAGAAGAAGAATGCACTTACTTAGGGAGGGACGGAGGAAAAAAGAACAAGGAGTTCACTTTTCAGCTATATACCTGAAGTTCATGGAATATTCAGTTAGAAACGTGCAACAGGAAGCTGAATATATGAGTATGAGTTGCACAAATCTTGTCTGGGCTAGCAATATAAATTTGGAAGTCATCAGTGCATAGGAGTTAATTGACACTGAACAAAGATCACCTTGCAAGAATTGGGAGTAAGAAGCAAATGGGACCAAGGGCTAAACACTGAACATCTCTGTCATTTAAAGAGTGAGAAGAAGTGTGAAGGAGTCTAAAGATGATGCAACCAGACAAGTATGGGATGAAATCTATGAAGGAACGGTGAATGAAAACAGTAGACTATGGATTGAAAAATGCCATTTGGCCTTGGCAAACAGGAACAACTTGTCAAGGACAACCTCAGCGACACGATGTGGGTAGGAGTCCATTGAGCAGGTTGAAAATGGCTACAAGTTGGGAAAGTGAAATATCAGTTTTATTTTTTAGAAGTTTGATTATGATTGGAAAGAGAAAAATTCAGTGATAGCTGGAAGGCTCAGAACAAATGGAATGGTGCTTTCTGTTTGTTGAGTTTGTTTTACGATGAGAGAAACTTAAGCATGCGTAGGTATTGCAGAGAACCAGTCAATGAAGAGCTTGAAAAAAAAGAGTTTGAGGGCTGGATCAAGATCTTGGAAAAAATGGGAACATTTTAGACCCAAAATATAAGTGAAAAAATGGTTTTAATTATGAAATGAGACACTTCATATTCTGAAACTGGATCTAATGCAGACTCATTTGATAATATATGTGGTATCAAAGGGTAAAATCAAGAGAATTCATTTGTAAAGCTTCTATTTTGTCTATAAAATTGTGTGGAAGGTCATGTGCTAAAAGTGAGAATGAGAACATAAAATGCCTAGGTAGTAAGTTTAAAAAGAGTGGTGAAAGTTCAGAATAGCTATGGAAGTGAGTGGGAGACTGAACTAATCATGGCAAAATAATAGAATTCCTGAGGGTTATTACCAAACATCTGAGCTTGGAGGCCACCCACTTTCATTAACACCAAACTCCACAGTGGTGTAGCTGTTTCCAGAAATGCTTAGCAACTCTGAAGATGAGATAGTATACTGGGATCCTTAGTGGAGGATTCAGTGTATGGAGGACAAAAGAACTTTGGAGGGAAGGCATTTTCAAGAAAGTGGTTGAAATGATGCCCCTGGGGTGCAGACGGAAATGAAATCAATAAGAATCTCTTGGGCTTGTAGGAAGGGAGGTTGTAGAAAGGGACTGGAGATCAAGATGTGATCAGACAGAAGAAGCATCATGAGAGTAAGCTGTGTGAAAGCACAAGAAGCAAAGAATGCTGTGGTTAAATTGTCAGTTCTTGTAGTCAGAGATTTTGGAGATGGAGCTGTTCCAGTTAATTATATGTTTCAACAAGTGGCCCTGAGAGTTACTGCTGAGGTGGAGGAAATTCTCTGTGCAACAGATCACACCAAGAAACTATGAGGTTACAGAGAGAAAATGTCCTAAGGGATGTTTAGGCCTCCCCACAATGATGGCTGCAGCTATGGTAGAGGGGAGGATTGTGATCCAGGTGTCAGAATCCGTGATAAATGTTCAGAATGATGAGGAGGTCAGCAGGGGCCGGTGAAGACTCTGATTCACAATAGTTGAATAGTGTATCAAGCAGGTGGGCGATTGAAAGGGCAGAGGCTGGAGTCAGTGCTTTCAAGCTAGAGGAATGTGGTTCTTGGGGCATTTTAGAAGAGTAGCTGCATCTCAAGAGAGCTACAAAGAAAGCATACCCTCTGGAAAGAATCAGACTTCAGAGAAGGCAATTAGCTGGTTGGAACACTCTGCAGAGAGATGCAGAGTACAGAGAAGTTGATTTCCAATGGAAGAAGGGCCTAAAATAGCACAGAATGGAAGGATGTGGGCAAGGTGAAAATAAGTCTGGGGGGGAGTGTGGAACAGTATGACAGAGCCTAAGAGAAGAGAGATTGCAGAAGGCACCTTCTTCCAAGAGCCTGGCAGCTTTTGATCATCATATGCAACTGAGTCCCGGTGTCATTGTAGGGGTGAGGAGATATGGGCAGTATTGAAGCAGGTCCCTAGGATCTGGAGTACCCTAATGGACAGCTGTGGTTGG
The DNA here is from genome assembly GCF_021613505.1 of Equus quagga. NCBI lineage: Eukaryota > Metazoa > Chordata > Mammalia > Perissodactyla > Equidae > Equus > Equus quagga. The sequence continues at coordinate 74,487,587 of NC_060274.1, read as the reverse complement.
TAACCCACGTTAGAAGGATCAGAAATGAAGCAGTATGTTCTCAGTGGTTCTCTAATACCTTCTACCTTCTATACCTATAACTGTGAAAAATTAGGATGAATATTTGAATGATTACTCTAAATCTAGAGAAAATTCTCAGTGGTCAAAGAGAGATTCAATAACATGCTTCTAACAACCAGCATTAATAGATCAAGAGTTGTTCCTTATACTGTATTTGCTAAACTAGGAAAGTAGACAAATACTGTGTTTAAAATTAGTTTCAAAACTAAGGCTCAAAATAAAATATCTGGGACTTACCCATTTGAAACCCAGAAAATTCAGTTATTAAAAAGACCATTTAAGAAATTTCAAATATGGATGATATTTCATCTTGGTAAACTAAAAATAGGTGAAAGCCTGAATGAAACTTTTTTTGGATATGCCAACAAAGTGAATCACCTCTGTTACAATTGCTATTGAACAGTTATGACAGACAGAATTTGTTGTGACACCACCACGAAGGGCTGATGAATATTTACATGAGCACATGAGAATCAGAGGTTGGAAGACAGGTCCCTGCTAGTTTAGAAGACTAGGGAAATTTCTTATAGCTACTCTCATACTCTTAGGAAAGAGCGCTTTGAAAATCTTCCATCTGCATGGTAGGATATACCTGCCACAGAGTGAAACTGGAGCCCACGGGTACCTCCACAAAGGGAGTAATGCCTTCCCCTTGTACAAACACACATACTCACACATATTCAGACTGAAAAATTACTTCTTTAATCATCCTTGATTAGTAACAACTAAACCATATGATACATAATTGGGAAGCTTGTTTGGGAAAATAGTTGTATAAAGGCCAACGTTATAGCTACAAATCAACATTGACATGAGTAGCTGGAAGTCCAGGAGGGGAGTTGTGATGGAATTTACCAACTTGGTTTAAGTTCATTTAAGGTCAACATAATGTTTGCCTTTAATTCTGAAGAGAATTGTTCCCACTGGTGCATACCTCCAAATTCAGCTTGCTTAGCTTTTGTATGCATTTGTACAACCAATGCATAAAACAATCTTAAAATATTAGTGTTAGGAGGAAATTTGGAAACATCCATTCCCTTTTGCTTCCTCCTCCCCCCACAACAGATCAAGGTAGTGAAGGTTAGGAAAGTTAAATAGCTTGCTAAGGTCATGACATGAGTTGTCATTGCCTTGGTATAGGGGAAAATTTTAATGGAAAAATATGTATTACTTTGGCGCTAATCAACATAAAAGTCATTACTTATGGCACCTTGAAAAGGAGAGGATAAAAGAAAACTGGCTATTTGGACTTGAAATGTCTTATGTATTTTATTTATGCCACAAACTATCAATTGGAATACTTTGACATTAGAGTGTTTTTGTTAATTGTTTCACCAAAAACACCTTTTGCATCAATCTTCATGATGAAAAGATTTTCTTCCAGAGGCTAGGTTACTTTCTGGCCTTCAAAAGATGACTATGTTGTATCTAAACAAATCATTTCCTTATGTCTGAAGCTGGAAACTTTTTTTTTTTGTGCCCTGCCATATCCTTTTAATGTTCTTCCTCATTTTGTTTAATGTGACTTCTCGTCTCAGGACCTCAACACACAGATGATACCCAGGATTCCCTATCCAGATGTAACTTTGCCACGTGAGCCCCTGCTCCATCAATGGTTCCCAAATCTAGCTGCTGCCCATTAAAATCAAGTGGGAGCTTACTAAAAACTCAACATCTAGGCATGGGAATCCATGTGTAAAATACAAGCCCATGCACGTTTTGTGCAGTCAAGTCTTGTACTCAGCATTTAGAACACAACTTTAGATCAATCTCTCCCTCTTTACTCCAGTGAAAATACAATATTTTCATTGGGTGGTTTTTTAATTAATTTAATTTTGTTTTATTTTATTTTCAAAGTATCAAGTGGAGAGAAACTCAATAAAACTAATCAATGCTAAGGTTCTAATAGTAATTAAATTCTTCACTATTTACCCATTCCAGGATAACGTGTAACTTAGCAGTTAATCTGTGAAAGGCAAACTTTTAATTCTAAGAAATAAATCTCACAATTAGAACTTGAGGCACGAAAGCAGCCAGAAGGGGTGATACTTGGAAAAAGGAAGAACTGTAAACCACAGCCTATGCTTTAGGCCGGTTCTGGTTTCAGGGATCCTCGGAATGATCATTCTGAGTGGTTGTTAATATTCATAACAGTTTTATGAACTAATTTATTCCCATCCTTATCACAGAAGGGATTTAAGTCCACTTTTAAGAATACATAAAATATATTTCAGAATATTTAATTTAGAAGTGAGGAAGAAAAAGGACATAAACTGGAGCCAAGAGTAAGAATGAAACAAAAGGCAAAACTGCCAAGTGCTATGATTTAATATCATTCATTCATTCACAAATAGCAAGTATCCACCAGTGCTCTGGCACCCAGCTGGGTGGCTATACAGTGACAGATTCCTACTGGTTGTTTACTTCAGATATCTATTCTGATTGGTGAGTGTCTATGCCTTCTGTTAATATTTTGAATATTACTCCCTAGTGCTGGGACTGTGACAGAGAGAAAAAACAATATGGACTCTCCCCTCACAAGCTTCTAGCCTTTCAGACAGACATGTATACAAGCAACTACAACAGAGTGTGGCAAAATCAAAGAAACAGAGAATAAAAACACAAAAATAAGGGGCCAGCCTAGTGGTGTAATGGTTAAGTTCACACACTCTGCTTTGGCTGCACGGGGTTCACAGGTTCGGGTCCCTAGTGTGGACCTACGCACCGTTCATCAAGCCATGCTGTGGTGGAATGCCACATACAAAATAGGGGAAGATTGGCACAGATGTTAGCTCAGGGACAATCTTCCTCACACACACATACAAAAACACAAAAATAAAACAATAGCAAAGGATACAAAGCAACAGCATGAGTTAGAGAGAGAGGCAGAGCCCACACCAGAAAGGGATTTAGTGCATTCACAAGGAAGTTTGGACTTGACTCTTACTGCGTTTTATGCAGGAAAAGAAGATAAGTAGAGCTGCATGTTAGAAAGAGCACTCATTGGACATCTCCTGCTGCCCCCACCTGGTCAAATCCCACCAGTCAAGACCTTGCTCGGGATTCCTCTGTACACTGAGACCAGTTCTGAAAACCAGTGATCAATACCATGATCTCTGGAGCTAGAATGCCTGGGTTCAAATCCTGACTTAGAATGAGCAGCTATCTTACTGTGGGGAAGAATCTTAAACTTCCCTTTGCGTCAACTTTTTTATCTGTAAAATGGGCTTGAGTCTCTAACATCTAGGTGGCTGTGAGGAATAAAAGATAGTAGAAGTAAATAACACAACTACAATCCTTAGCATCTTGTCTAGCATATATTAACACTCACTGGGTGTGTTACATACAACTTTTCTCACCCTTATGACTACGCTTTAAGGGGCAGATCATTATTGCCATTTTGCCATATGCATAATCTCTCATTATGCCTTTCACAAAACCAGCTTTTAGATTTAGTTAATTTTTTTGCAATTCCTCTCTATTCCTTCCTGTTCTCATTGTATTTGGTAATGAACAATAATTCTGACTTTCGTCTTCCCTTTTTTTCCATCAGCATGAATTGCAGAGTTTCAGTCACTCATGTGTGGTTTATGTTAACTTCCTAGACTGAGTCTCAATATGTCATCTCCGAAGAGACGGGGCCTCTCCCTTTAGGTAGAAAATTTAAGTGATATCAGCCCCTCCTACGTGTCTAAGGCAAAGGGGAGAAGAAGAGCTCTGTGCAGTCTGCCACGGAGCATTTCAGGTCACAAAAGTAGAAGGAAGTGCTGCCGAGATCCCCCAGCACGTTGGCCTTCTCTGACGTGACGTTTTATGCAAGTTTTGCAGAAGGGAAGGAAAAGCATGACCTGGTTGAGCTGAGACCTGCCAAACTCAGAGTGACATTGAAATAAATATTTCAGCAGACAAAATATGGAGGTCATTTATCTATGAAACTTGGAAAATATCCATGGGAAAGGGACTAGTGGAGCTCCCATATTTTCCTGTGTTTGTTCAGCGTGAAAACAGAGCTGTGCGTAGGTGTCAGATACTTTGTAAAAGGATTCATTGGAACCAGTGTGCTTTATGTCACTGTGGCCGCACATAAAGAATTTGTAAAGACATCTTATTCGGAATTTTAGGAAACCAAAAATGTAATTTCCATGACCTACTTTTTCTCCGCAAGAAAGCAGCACATACACAGTCCTTCAATACTTAGCGGAAGGGCACCTCATATGAGGTGTCGCCTTGGAGTAGCCCAAACCCACTGCTGCCCGACGGTTTGCTGCCCACTAAGGATAAAATCATAGCACCTGAGAAATCTCTCCAAACTTTGCCTCCAATGAAACACCAAAGCCTTCTCATGCTGTTTGTGTTCTGTGGTTTCAGGTCTACTGTGCCCTATAAGTCTTCACTTCTCTGACCAGCCCTTTGAAGATTCTCTTACCTATTTTTTTCTACTCCACCTTCGTCTTAGATTTTGTTCACTTTTTCTTTTTCTTCTTTTTCTGGGAGGAGGGCTGGAGGAGGGGACCTTAACTCAGAACTAAAGATTCAAAGCCTCATTTCTACTCTATTGTCCAGCGCAGCGTCACAGAATTATAGTCCAATTTAGCACATGAGACCCAGATTTAGGATAGGAGAAAACCTGAACTCAATTTTGGGTGCCAAGTCATTACTCTTTAACAGCCTTTGAAGCCCCTGGAAACCAAGTCTTGGTTCCTGCTGCAGCAACTGTGGAGGCCATCTCAGTTTCTACATCCTCTTTTCCCAAATCCACAATAAATGTTCCCCTGCAGTGACTGTTTGCCTAACTGTTCCACTGTATCAGGGATGAGTGCCTTTCCCTGATATGATTCACACAGCAAAACCCCAGTTATGCAGGGGATTCAGTCCCGTGCTCTTTACCTTCTCCAGTGTCCCCTGAGGCTCCCAAATGGAAGGCAGTGTGTTCAGTTGTTTGGGTTCTGGAGATAGAAAGATCTGCATTCTATTTTGGCTCTTCCACTGAGACCTTGAACTAGTTATTTTTAAGATTATCAGTAGAGTTTGTCAAAATTAAACATTCACTGAAGAGTAATATACCTAGAAGGCATACAAAGCTTGACGAAATTTCACAGAGTGAACACCTCTGTGTAACCAACACCCAGATCAAAATAGAAGACACAACCAGCCCCCAGCAGGTCTCCATGCACCTCTCCCTCCAGTCACTGCTCTGAACGGTAACCACTATCCCAGTATCAAACCCTGGAGATTCCTCGACCCTGTACTTAACCATCCTAAGCTTCAGTTTATTGATTTGTAAAATGGGGAAAATGTGAGTGCCAATTTCAAAGAAAGTAAGGATTAAATGAGGTAATATGAAGCACTCTGCACAGGACTGGATATTTACTAGGCTCTTAGTTGCTCTTACAATTTATTTCGATTATTATTTTCCTATTTGTTTTAGATTGGTCTCTCACCTCTCTGTCTGATGCGTGGAGCACACTCCATTTCTTTCCAAGGATCAAAGCTCTGTTTTGCAACCTTGCGGATTTTGTATCTGCCCAGGGGAGTTATAGTTGCGGCAACTCATGGAGAAGAGAAAAAAGGAAGTGAACACAAACACACACGTGAACAAACTAGGGGGCCGTCTTGCAGAAACATTGGAAACTGGCAAAACAAAGTTGATTGGCAAAACAAAGAAGAGGAATGGAGTGGGAATGAAGGGGGTTTTCGAGTAGGAGGTGAGGAGAGATGGTCAGATATCACGTTTCCCAAACCAGAGACATTAAATTCAAGTTGATCAGCCATGAGAACCATAGCCACAAAAAGTTCTGACACTGCTGGAGCACTGATGGAAGTCAAAGCTCAGAAACTCTGATGGGACCTTGGTATATCAGTTGATGTTTTAGAAACAAGTATTTTCAGCATAGAACTTCTATTGAGGGCTTAGCTCTATGCTTCCTTGAAAATAATATCAATTTAGAGTCATGGATTAGAATCTAATAAGACTCTGCCTTGACCTCTGATCTTCCAGAAATTTCTTCACTTTATCTCTTTATCTTCTGGACGTTGCCTTGTTTCACTTTATTCCAGTTTACATGCCTCCCTCCCCCTCCTCAGTTGTTCATCATTCGTGGCCTCATGGAACAGAGGGAGAAGTTTTCTGGCCTAAAAGAAGTTTGCTGTGCAAAGATCCTGAGCCCCAGACTTTCATAAAGTCATCCAACAATGAACTACAAGTATCATATCAACTTTTGCGCAAACGTCAATTATTTCTTTGGGGAACCTAGGGCTATTTTAGGGAAACCACACATGGTAGACCCTTTTCTCCTAAGTCCTTTCTCAGGTTAGAAAATTAGTTTGATTAAAAATTGAGAAGCACCACAAATTAAGGGAAAGCATACAATCCTGCAATTAACATGTTCTCAATAAAGGTTCATTTCCTCAACTTTCCCTTCTGTCCGACTCTAAATTGCAGCATAGAAAAGTATGCAAAAAGTTCTGATGTAGGAGTCCAACGTACCTGTGTTCCAAATCTGGCTGTGCAATGACTAGCTGTGTGATCTTGAGAAGTTTTACAATGTCCCTGGGTCTTAATCGCCTCTTTTATAAAATAGGATTAATAGTACTCATACACAGTATCACTGTGAAGGTAAATGAAAATGCTCACCTAGAGCATCTTGCTCAGTATCTAGCACAGAGTAGAAAATAAATAACAGTTCTTCTTAATAATAATAATTGTAACAAATTTGGTCTGTATTCTGACCTGATTGTATTGTTCTTAAAGTTCCATTAAGTAGAATTAATAATAATAACAACAGCAAATATTTATTGAGCCCTTACAACATGTTGGACACTGTTCAAAGCCTTATCTTATTTAAAGTTCACAATTAATTCTCTGAGTTTGGTATTACTATTTTCTCTAGTTTCACGGGTGATAAAACAGATGAAGTAACTTGCCCAAAGTCCTACAGGAATAAGGGGTGGAACGAGCTTTGAACTCAAAGTTTGACTCCAGAGCCCATGATCTTAAGCACACATCTACCCACCATGTTGCTCTCCACTTGTTCTGTTTACAGAATCAATTTTAGAGCTTGTCCAGTACATCGGTAGCTGTTTTTTAATAAACCATATACATATGCTTTTGCAATGTGCTTGAGTTCAAGGTTTTGAGTCCAGCACATTTGCCAAACATGTGAATTGGATGTGTGAGGAGGGTACTTCGGGTTAAATGGCTCACATTTAATTTCATTTATATTTTCCTAAAACTTCATGCTCATTCTTTTGAATTATAGATAGCAACTGACATTTTAAACGTCTGCCTAATGCCATTCTTTCATGACATAAGCATCGCTTTTCAATAAGTTCAGTTTTAAGGATTGTCTTCCATAATAGCCATGCTATAGGATCCAATTCACAATATTAGAGAAAATGATTCAATTTCATGGCAGTCAGTTCAGGTCAATCAAAACTGTGACTCACAATCTTCACATGTCAATATTCAAAACAATGCTAACGGGTGTTTTCACATAAGGGTTAGAGCCCAGAGAGAGAAAATGTCATCATACAACATACATTTGTTATTAGATATTCAGATATTAGACTTGTTACTAATAATAAAGCAATTCTTACTATGGTGCAGATGTTCTATGATTAACCAAAATGACTGTTATGTCTTCCACTTGCTTCTCATATATGTAGTCTCTTCTCTCTTAATTCCCCTACATCTGAGGTTAGCAGTATTTTTTTCCACGTAATACAACTCTCCACATGATTTCCTATGTCTCTAGATTATTCCTTCATATCTTGCACTACACACCAGCATCTCCTTAATCCTCACCTCTGTTGGCTTCTATAACATTCAACTTCTGATTCAACTCCTGCTTGTTGAAATACTAATGAGTGCCAGGTACTCTGTGAGCTCTATGAAACAAAGAATACTAAGGCTTGGATCCTTCCCTCAAGGTTCACACAGTCTAATCAGGATGTATATATAAAAATGTGTGGTACAGTGAAATCAAAGGAGCATGCATAAAGTCAAAGTATAGCTCAGAGGAGGGATGGGTAGCTCTGTGGAAGGGAATTGCAGCCAGGGCTTCACAGAAGAGTTGGCCTTGGAGCTGTTCACTAATGGATGCACAGGACCTTGCCACATGTACCTAATGGAGAAGAACACCTGAGGCAGAAGGAATAGCATGAACACATTCATAGATGCATGAAACAATGTACTGTATTTAGGGACATAGAAGTAATTTCCCATTTCTAAGGGATAAAGCAAGATGGAGAGAGCTCCAGAAGCTCAGGCTACAGAGGTACTTACAATTTAGATCAAGAATGAACTTTGGAGACTGCCCTGATGGCTTAGTGGTTAGAGTTTGGTGCACTCCACTTCAGCGGCCTGGGTTCAGTTGCTGGGTGCAGACCCACACCACTTGTCTGTCAGTAGCCATGCTATGGCAATAGCTCACATAGAAGAACCAGAAGGACTTACAGCTAGAATATACAACAATGTACTGGGGCTTTGGGGAGAAGAAAAAGAGAGAGAGGAAGATTGACAGCAGCTGTTAGCTCAGGGCAAATCTTTACCAGCAAAAAATAAAACAAAAAACCTCAACTGTTAAAAATTAAAAAAAGAGTGAACCTTGATGCCTATGAAAAATTGTCAAATTATTCACTCATTTGTTCATGCATGCATTCATTCACACAAAAGGTATTCTCAAACACTTAGTACGTGTCAGTCTCTGTGGTTGGTCCTATGGAAATAATCTAAGTGAGATAGTGTACAATCTAATAGAGGAGACAGATTATTAAGCAACAAGTTATAATAATATGATGAAACAAGAGCCCCAACCTAGGCTAAGGAGTCAAGGTAGGCTGCCTGGAGTAATGATGTTCAATATGAGGGGGGTGAGTAGGAGTCGGACAAGTGGAGACTACAGGAGATGAGGAGAGAGAGAATATTGAAGTCAGAGGAAACTACCTTCAAAGGCATAGAGGGAACATGGAGCTTGGCACATCTGAATAACAGAAAAAATCTCGGTATGACTGCAATCAGGGCATAAGGATAAGAATAAGGCTTAGGGTTTAGCGGCAGGAGGGTGGGAGCTGCCTGAAATGAAAGGCCTACTAAGCATGTTTAGGAGTTTACACTTTGAGGGCAAAGGGGAGCCTTTAGAAGGTTTGAGGCAGGGCATTTTAGAAAGATTACTCTGGCAGCATTATAGAAGGTGGATTAGAAGGGAGCAAACCTAGGGGCTGTTAGACTAGTTGGAAGGCTAATGGGTTATAGTAGTAGTAGTAGTAATAATAATGATCACAATAAACATCCTTACTGGTGCTTAATGTAGATTTACTATGAGCCAGTCACTGTTCCAAGGGCTTTGCATTTATTAACACATTTAACCCTCAGAAGAAAACTATGAGGTAGGTACTAGCCCCCCTTCATAGATGAGTAAACTGAGGTGTGGTGATACATTCAAGGTCAGATAGCTAGTAGGTGATCAAGCCAGAATTAAAATCCAAGCCATCTGGCTTTGACACGGTCTCTGTTGTCCTGCTTAGATGTGATATTGGCATGAACTAGAGTAGAGCAATGAGAATTGAGAAAAGTGAATAGAATTGAGAGGAATTCTGGAGGGAGAATCAATAGAATTAAATAAGGCAGTAAGAAATAGAGATGAAAATTACTTTAGCTGTTGCCCTAGGAAGCAGCTTTAAGTAGGAAGCAATTTTCTTTAAATACTGTGTTTATATTACAATTCACCAGATAAAATGGTTCCCTATTGCTCAAAATATCATATTTAAAGTCATGCTGGCATTTAAAATCCTCTGCTAAATAAAACTTTCCCTCACTGCTCATTAATTAAACGAACAAATATTTAATGACCTGCTCTACCCCAAGTTCTGTGCAAAGTCACAGAAATTACACAATATACATAGTGCTTGAGTTGGATCTCTCAGAGGATGTGTTCAAGGTTTGGTTGTGGGTTTTCTACGTTAGTGTTAAATACTTAAGGGCAAGGACTGAATCATATTTTCTGAATCTAATGCACATATTACAGTGCTTTCTTTAGATATTAATTTTAAAATATACACTGATGAAGAAAGGTATTTAAATCAAATATTCCAAATTTCAGCAATTTAAAATAATCCTTTTAAAACATATATTCAGATCTATAGATTGTTGATGTTGTATATATCTGAAAATGGAAAGAAAAATTGTATATAATGTACCTATCCTCCTGCCTTTTTTTTTTTTTTTTTTTTGCTAAGGAAGATTGGCCCTGAACAAATATCTGTGCCAATCTTCCTCTATTTTGTATGTGGGATGCCACCACAGCATGGCTGCTGACAAGTGGTGTAGGTCCACACCCAGGAACCGCACCCAGGAACCAAACCCAGGCTGCCAAAGCAGAGTGTGGCAAACTTAACCACTAGGCCACAGCCAGCCCCATACCTATCCTTTTTAATGTCCATATAATGAAAGTGCAATTCAAGATTTAAAATGTCTTCTATATTATGTCTTATTATCATTTACATTATCTATCAAATTCTAATTGGATTGAGTTTAAATTAACTCTTGGGGATTGTTGCCTAAATGACAAGATGTTGACAATCACTGAGTGATAAATTTTGCATCTAGATTACCCTACTGACCATAGAACAGTAGTAATTCAGTCAGAGCTTTAGAATTCATCTACCTAATTAGAAAAGTAATTTCTTAAATTTTTAGAACTTTAAAATAAAGATGACACTGATCACATACATTGGTTAAAATGTTATAGTGTCTTAAGGAATTAGAAAATTTCAACTGTATATTGACATTCTACTTTGAAATAAAGGTTTTTCTTTAAAAAAACTGTAAAGGCTAGAACACTTATTAAGTTTCCAAGGGATTTCAATTTGGGAAGACAGACCTAATTTCAAATTTGACATGGACTAATTGTAGGAAAAAGTATGTAGGAAAAGCATGTCCTGTGTTTGCCCTTTTCATCTCCTAGTGAAGATAAAGAGTATCAATTGCTAAATTATTTTATCCAGTAGTGTTTGCACAAGTACTGGTTACCTTCACAATCAGTTTCTTTGCATCAATTTGAGATTCACCAGTTTATCAAGAACCAATGCTTCATTAAAACAGATTTTATTTTCCCAATAAGGAATATAATCTCCCATCAAAAAAAACGAGGACTTTTCTCATGAAAAAGTTTGATGAAACTTATTTATTATAGACATTGAACTAGAAACAAGAAATTTGGATACAGTCGTTCCCAAAATTCCATTCTATTATTTTCCTGTTCCTTCTTGCCCTAAATATTAAAGATTAGTACTAAAAAAGACAATTTTTTTAATGATGAAATTTGGAAACATAAATTCAGATAGAAATCAGCTGGATTACAAATCAACGAAATTGTTGCTTTTTTTTTAACTTTTTCAATGGAATTTTTTACTTAACATTTTAATTTGTATCCTAGCCTCTCTGTATTAACAAACCTAAGTTTTCTTGGATAACTGATCAGTAGTAACTTAGCTAATAAAAAAGAGACCCCAATATAATGTAGTTCCTCATTCTATGACTAAAGTTATTTTACTGGAAGAGCCTAATCATTGGTCTTCATATTTGAAATTTTTTAAACATATAAATATGCATTCAAGTTACCAAACCTTAGGGTTTTGTTTATCAGACATTCACTTACACAGGGAAATTGATGTGAATATCTTCCAAGTTTTGATTCATTGTAATTTTGACATATTGTAATCAAGAATCTATATCTGTAATCTGAGTTTATTTAACTTTGGGAGTTTGTTGTGAAGATGTGAAAATCCCCAGCTTTGTTTCATGCTAAGATGAATTAATATTCTCATTCAGATGACTCTCCAATCCAAACTCATACTTGTAGAAGAATGTATGAGCCATTGAGAGCCATAATTTATTTTCTGACAAATAATCATTGACAAATTCCCTTAGTATCATGAATTAACTTTTCCTAACAATTGTTTAAAAATATGCCCCCTACACGCATACAAAACACCCTTTTTGCAGTCCATGGATTTTTGCTTCTCTTTCTTTTTCCGCTGACTCTGCGCCTAGATCTTCACCGAGACAAGTGTTTACAACTTGTGCAGTATTTGGCTCCGCTCCCCTCTCCCTCTTCACATCATTGCAAGCAGGCTGCTCCTAATAAGACCTTATGATTTATCTAGTAAGAGCCAATCAGACAGCTTTTATTTGCTGACAATGTGAGTAAATGCTGTAATAAATGATAGTTTCCTTTTCTCCTGACAGAAAACATGGCTGAAGCCAATGACCTAGCGCTAAACTGAAAGCATATTAAACATATATAAACCTGTTGCACCCAAGCTCTGCAAAATGACACTATCGAATCATTTAAGACTTGACTTTTCTATCATCTTTGTCAAAGACTTTTGATTTACTGACTTAGGGCCGACTATAGTATGTGTATAAAATAGTAGAAGTTTAACAATCAACTATAAGCAAACCCATTGGCTTACATTTTTCCCTGAATAAGACAGGGTGTCAAAATTTCCCAAATGATAACAGTGTGGTCCTGGCCAGACCCCTGAATCTGATGGAAATTAGAAGACGGAGGAAGAAAGAAGCAGCTAAGTAGAGGGATCCATGGAGCCAGAGTCCAGAAAGCAAATACAAGATTGGGAGATTCTTGCAATGAGAGCTGAGTCTCAGAATATCAAGTCATTCGTGGTTGGAACATGAGATAAAAGAGAGTCTAAATGAGTAGGCACCAGTGTCAGGAGACAAGCCAGCAGTTTTCAGGGAACTGCTGCGGAACTGTGAAAGTCAGGGGACAGGTACATGGGTAAGAACTAGACAATGACAAAAGCTAGACTCAAAAGAGGGTTCTAGGCCTGGGACTTCAGAGTCAACAGGACCAGAGCTAGACTCACAGGAAGAAGGCTGGAAGGCCATGTGTGAGAACCATTGAATGCACTCCCACTATTCCCTCCAGCCCCCAGTAACCAGGTCCACCGGAGGCAGAACACGTAGGCGAGGGCTGAGCAGACACACGAGGGCTTAGTAGGGATGACTTGTGAATTTCGAAGATTAGGATGTAAAGATACAGGCAGGCCAAGTATAGACTGACAACCTTGACTATCACATCGGACAAATGGGGTCCCTTTGTTCAGATCCTACCTTCCTCTAAAAGTATAAATCCTTTGAAAAGAGTATTTTTTGTCAGATTTTGCAGCTTCAAGGCAGAAGTGTACCATTAACCTTTTCTATTTTTCTCCCTGGGATTAGAAGCCCAGCAGAGCCAATTCAGGGTGGAGTTGTGAAGTCTAGAAAGTTTGTCTTCTGTCTTGGTCTCCCATTTATGCAGTGGTTTCTCCTCTCTGGTCCAGTTATTTAAAATTTCCTTTTTGCCTCATTCTCCCCTAAAAGAGGGTGAGATTTGAAGGCCTGCTATTCATACTTTTCATTGAAGAACTGATTACAATCTAACGTTTAGTTTTAATGTTACCTCAAACGAGCAGCTTCATTTTAAATAGGACATTTGTTTCTAATTGCTCAGTGATATGAATTTCACCCTTGAGAAGGGGAAGTGGGAAGCCCCACGTGAGTGAGCAGCAGTGGAAGATGGTTTGAGGTGGGGGAGGGGGCAGCGGCTTTAAATTGGTACATTAAAATTCCAGTAGCTTTGCTCTGAATGTGAATCTGGTGGTTGTCTTTTTAAGGAGGCCGGGAAGTTATGTGAGAGAATGTCGGAAGATATTCTTTTTCAAAGATAGCCCACAAGAGTCCAGGGAGACTGCATAAGGTACCAGACATACACTCCTGAAAACTGAAGGCATGGAGAAAGCCATGATCTACGGAAGTTGAAAGCTTTTTTTTTTTTTTTTTAAATCAAAGTACTAAAGAACTCCAAAAAAATATGGTAATGTTCAAATTATCATATATCTATACTCAGGAAGCATGAACATAATACAAATAATCTAGTCCAGAGGACATCATTACTCTAAGTGGTGTATTCTTTTTATAAATAAATGGTCAGTTCCTGCAACATTAGACAACTGTAGTTTAAAAGTGAGTAATCTAATTTATTGGTCATGGCAGAGAATCAGTTCTTTGAAAAGTATAGTCATTTTTAACCTTCTCATTGTTTATTGTTACACATCTGACAATGGGATTGAATTTTTAGATATTTAGGCCTTTTCCTCATGTGTTAGTACCCTAAAGGTAGTCATTTCCGATGGTATTTGGAATTCTGAATCTGAATGCTTTTTCCAGCACAATGGAAATAAACAATCCATTTTAGACCTTTCCCTGTTTCCTTCCTAAATAAAGCCTTTTCACTTATGCAAGCTCATGCTTTCCCTGTGAGTTCAGGTTTCATTCCCACTAGCTGTCTTTCTCATTTTAAACATGCCTGAAAGTGGCACAAAGGAAGTTTTCAATGATTGATAGCTGTATTACTCTAGAAAGGAAAGAAGGTTTAATTTGTTGCTTTAAATTCACTCCCCCTCATACACATGCATACACACACAATTCTGATTGGGTAGCTTGAGGCTTTGAAGATCTTAAACTAAAAATTAGTTTCAAAATGAGCATTATTTTAAAAAAAAATATTTGTTGCTTTGTTTTGGTGAGGAAGAGTGGCCCTGAGCTAACATCTGTTGCCAATCTCCCTCTTTTTTTGTCTTTTTTCTGTTTTTTCCTCCCCAAAGTCCCAGTACGTAGTTGTGTGTCCTAGTTGTAGGTCATTCTACTTCTTCTATGTGGGATGCCACCACAGCATGGCTGGATGAGTGGTGTGTAGGTCTGCACCCAGGATCCGAACCAGCGAACCCCAGGCCACCAAAGTGGAGTGCACGAACTTAACCATTCAGCCACAGGGCCAGCCCCAAAATAAGCATTATTTTACTACTCAGAATATTTGAAAATAAGCTGCCACTATGAGACTTCCAAATGTCACCTTCTATTTGAGTCAATGTCTACATAAAAGTATTTACCAAACCATTGAGTCCGTATCTCCATGAGGACAACATGCCATTTCTGATGTGAGCTCGAGAGCCTTAAACAGAGAAACTTAGTTCCAAGCTCCCTATAGGGCACCAACCAAGTACAGCTGTTTATTACTTCTGTCTATGGAGACATCTTAAATGATTTCAGACTGTTAGAAATCTCTATCATTTAGAAAAATAGATTTCAGGTGTCTCTTTTTGTCTTGTATGATTTTTATTCCCCAAATAATTGTCAAATATATATTAGAACTTGTGTAAAATGCACGAAATTATATCTTTAAACTGGCTTTAGGTTAACTTTTAAACTGAATCTAGGAAGGAATAAATTTTCAAAAGTAATTTTAATGTTTCATATGAAAATTTAACTTCTGAGTTCACTTTTTAAAAGTCACTAGTGTTTGCTTGATATTCTGTCTTCAGAGGCTTTTTAATGACAAATTACATTAAATCAATAAGAGTATATTCTTTTTTTAGTATCAGGGATTTCCTCTTTAACACTTTTTTATTAACTTATAATTGATCCTGTCATCAAGACATTTATTAAACAAAACTGCAAGAACTCACGGCTTCAATTTCTTTCTGAGTGGGACATGTCTATCCATGCCATTTTGACCTGCTTTCTTGTTCTCAAGAATTATTTTTTGCCCGGCTTTGCTTAGAGTATTGTATTTTATCACTAGCCAACTTAGATTGTCATACTGAAGGAATATTTTAAACGCTACATTTAAACTGACGAAGTTGGCAAGTCCAGAAAGAAACGACAGCGCTAAGAGCAAACAGATGTCTGCTCTGGGTGAGAGCTTTTCCCTCTAGAGACAAATAAAATAGATAACGACCCCGAGCTGCCAGAGTTTGACATGGTGGGCCAAGACCTATCAGGAGAGAATGAAGTAAATTTATAGAAGTCAGAAAGTGAACTTCCAACGTGTGACGTACACTTTGGTTCTAACTTGAAGTGTTCCTTTTAAATGCCTGTCCGATTGTGTTCAGATCATGTCTGGCACTTTCTCTAGGTAGAAAGTTGTTCCAACTTATCAGACTGTTAGCAATTAGGTTAATTCACTCATTTTTGGTGAGCTGCTTGTGTTCATCTAGTTTGTCACATGCAGTTTGTTTGTGATTTACTGAGCTTTTTTCTAAGAACTTTATAGCTTTTAAGAGGCAATGTGTCATCTCAAAAGAATCATACTTCACGCACACTAGCGCAAGCTCCCCGGGTTATGAGCTTTTGGTCTATCACCAAACTGGACCGTGGCTGTATTTTCTCACTAGCAAAACTAAATACCTCATTTCTCCATGAAGCTTCCTTTTCTGAGCTTTCCTAACATCTACAGTCATTCCCTCCTATGGGATATATATGGGAGATGCATACATATGGCAGATAGAGAAGCATTACTTAAGGCAGTTAAATATTGTAAATATGGTTCCTACTCTTTAGTAGCAGGTATCCTGAAACAGAAAAGAAACATATAACTTCACAGACATAGAAAGGCAGTGCTAAAGGATACACATTAGTAAGTAAGGTACATATAGCATTCTATGTGATTGTATATTTGAGATATTTTGTCTAAAAATTTTTTTCTCAATGAAAGCTAGTCAAATAAGGAATAACCAAACTTACACTTAGGAAAATCTTACAAGAATTCCCTTATTCACTTTCTTGTTTCAGAGGATGCTATGCATTCCACCCCTCCTCTGGTCCAAATGACTTTTGGAATTTGCAGGAAGTGATCTATTATGCTAGCCCTGTTTCAGTTAATTAAATCTTCAGATGACTCATCTCTGTCTACTTGATCATTATACATAGATATTTTATCTTCGTTCTCCCCGTCATAAAAATTTTTCACCTTTGAATTCGTTCATTCATTTTTTTCATTTATGCGCATACTCTTGTAAATGATACAAAGAAATACTAGAGTGGTATGGATCATGAAAAGATCAAGTTGGACAGAAAAGATATAAATGCACAAAAAATTAAAGGTAAAATAATAACTAAGGAAAGCCAATAAATGACACAGACAAAAACCACCTTGAGAAGAGAGAGGAGGGAGACCTATTCAAGAAGTACATGAATGCCCCGGGAGCCAGAGAGCCAACTGGGTGGATCGTCAAAGACAAAAGTATGAGCAGGCAGGAAAAGGAAAACGCTCCGGGAGGGACCATCTGAGGTCGGTGGAGGAAAAGAGTATGCACACATCTACCGTGGTATATCGATCACACTTGGCACTCGGGTTATCTTTCATCCACTGGTTATGTTAACAGAACATGTAATTCTATTACAGTACTGTGTCAGACATTGCGATATAAAGCTGAAGAGATGTGATCTATGCCATCATAGAACTGTCTAGTGGTGGATATAGGTTTGCTGAGTTCGGGACATGTCCTTAAATCAAATTTCCAACAGAAAGTTCTATCCATTCCTTTTGTTCATCTATTCAACAAATATTTCCTAAATGTCTACTTCGTGTCTGACATTCACATGGACAGTAGAGTGAAAAACAGACAATCTGCTACTCTTAAGGACCTTATATTCTGATGAGACTCAGGGGAGACAGTAAACAAACTGAATAAATACCTTGTCAGGTTAGATGAATCCTACAGAGAAAACTAAAGGAGGATAAAGGTGTGAGGAGAGTGGGGAAACTGTTTTACGTGGGAAAGTGCCTCATTAATGAGATGCCTGAGCAGGTCCCTGAGGAAAGTGAGGGAAAAGCCATGTGGCTCTCTGAGGGAACGGCATCTTAGGCAGAAGGAATAAGATCGAGTTGGGAAAAGCCAAGTTGGGAAAATGCTTGTTCAGAAACAGCAATGAGGCCGGCCTAGTTAGAGAAGAGCTACCTAGGAGGAAAGTGGTAGGGGACGGCTCAGAGAGATGGGGTGAGAAGGAGCCAAGACACCAAATCCCATTAGCCAGCATAGCATGGGGGAGCCAGACAGCCTGGGTGAAATCCTGGTGCCTTGCTTCCCAGTTGGGTATCTTGGACAAGTTGCTTAAATTCTTTGAACCTCTGTTCCCTTACCTGCATACAGTAGGGGTAATAATAAGAGCTTCCTAATGGTTATTGTAAGAATTAAATGAAATAATACATCTTGCTCTGAAACATTTAAAATTGCTCTCAGAGTAAATACTGAATAAGTAAATGCTAGTAATTGTTACTATTGCAAGAACTGTTTGGTCACAAATTTCCGTCATTGTCCCCATTTATATACCCCTATCATCCCTCAGGCTGCATTACGTAAAACAGCTTTCTCCCCAGTTCATTTTCCACTGAGTCATCAGCTCTCTTTTGCTTAAACACTGCTGTCACCACCATATCATTTATGGCTTCTCGTAATTTGGTCCAAAGATACAGTGCCCAAAGCATCTCTCATGACTTTGCAGCTGGGATCATCTGCTTCAGTCTAGCTGGTCTGTCCGCTTACTCAGCCTCCAATAAGTCTGTGTTTGGACAACTCATCAGAGCCCAAGTTTTGGTCATCACACACTTGAACCTGTCCTTTACCACATCTGCTTAGATCCAACCAACGTTTCTAGGCCTGCTCCTTTCTCAGGGAACCATTCAAAATCTGCTCATCATCTCCTCTGCTTTTAAATCAATCCCCTACTGTTGGATATTCTGTCATTTGTATGTTTTGTTGTTAATTTACTTAATGCTATTGCAACAAGTGTAAATTTGAATACATTACAATGCTTAAATGGGAACTTTTCAGACTGAAAAGAAGATTTCTTTTGCCATGGAGCAGATTAGCAGTCCTGGTCAGTAAAAATATTTAGGCCTACAATATTTCACTGGTACCAAAAACTTTTGGGATGGTATGTTTTTAGTAGATTCAACATGATAATGAATCAACTGTCAAATAGGAATCAGTGAGTTAGCTTGTCCCAGGCAGAGGTCATATAATACAAAACATATCATCTTTAATTAAAAGAAAGAGCAAATATGTAACAATTATTCCCATAGCTTTTTTGTTGTTTTGTCATGTTGATATTACTCCAATGTTGTTATAGTAATAGTTTTCATTTTGGGATCCCTGGAATCTTTAAAGCAGAAATTCTTTTCAAAGTAATCCAGAAAATTAAAACAAAATTTCAAACAGAAATGTTGAATTTTTGCCTCAGTAAATGCAATTCTCAGACTTTTAGCATCTTGTGCTATTTATGGTGCATATAAGATACACACATATATACTTAAATAATTTTCAAAATATCCTTATTTCCAATTTGAAAAATGTCCTTTAAGCGTGTGTGTGGGAGTGTGCATGTGAACTTCCAGTTAACCTGCTTGCAAGCTCTCATGGAAGGACGTCATTGGCTGGGCTTAAATCTGTTGTCCTCTGTGGGAACCCTTGCCAAGGAGGTATAGTCAGGTAAAAACCCTCAACTCCTGTGGACACATGTGGTTGAAGGGAGGGAAGAGAAATTCCCAAAGAAAGATGATATTTCTAAAAGAAAAGATGGTGCTAGGAAGATAATATATGACATGCTAAATGCATTTCTGCCAAACCCTACTGCTTTTATTATTTATCTACCAAAACCAGAAGGAAAGGCATAAGCATGGCATGAACATTCTTAATACTATGACCTCATACCGTACGGGCTGGCCACAACCTTAATTTTTTTCCAATTGGCCTATTGGGAGATTTTCTCCTGAGTAACATATAATGTAAGACAAAAAGAAAATAGGGTTTATCCTAAGATAAACTTCCGAAAAAAAATATACATTTTAAAATAATTACTTATTTAACTGTAAAAAGTAATTCAAGGACATAGAGAAAGTTTCCGACAATACAAATAACAATAAATACAATAGAAAGTGTGTCATTTTGTCATTCCAGGCTTCAGTTTCTCTTCCCAGGAGAAACAGCTTAGCAGTTTCTTATGCATCCTTCCAGAAATACTTCATGGATATATTGAATAGAAAACTATATAAATGACTTCACGTGAATGCGAATGTACATATGCATGTATGTAGATGGGTGTGTATATAAATATATATCTCTGTATATATTCCTATTTCTACCCAAGTGGTAGCATGGCATTCACACTCATATAATTGTACTGCTAGGTAGATAAATCTCAGTAATTTCACTAGTCCCATATTGGTTAAATATTTAGGTCACTTTTTCTGTTACAATAATATTGCAATGAACACTCATATCTTCATGTCTTTGCAAACACACTTGTGTGATAAAATTCCGAGAAGTAGAATTGCTGGCTCAAAACTATTTTTCATAGCTTTCTTATCAAACTGTCTTCCCTAACGTGTGTCACCACTTACGTTTCCACCGACCAAGTATAAGAAGACTAATTTCCACACAGACTCATCAACACAGTGTAGTACCAAGTTTTCTTTATCTTTGGTAAGCAGTGGAATATATTTTATAATTGTATGGCTCTATTTATTCATCTTTGCAATCACCATAATCAGCGGTATCATCTCAAGGGTGCAATCACTACTTCTGCAGCACAGAGACCTGCCCTCTTACGAATATTAACTTTTCCTTACATCTGAAATTTGTCACATTCTCCTCAGTTATGACGAACAGAGGAAAAGAACTTGGCAAAGAACGTTAGATATGGCATAAATCAATAACTCCTGGTAACACTTCCCAACACCCTAATCAAAACAGGAAAATGGTTCTTAAATGAACACTTTGCCTTTTAGAATTAACTAGTCTTCCTGAGTGGGGTATGAAATTCAAAGTGGCAAGTCTGCAACGTGTCACATTAAAGAAACTTATAGTGAGCTTTGTCCTTTAAATGTGGCTTGGGAAAAAAAATTTAATTTCCTGATTTCAAATGGGAAACTCTGCTATTACATACTTTGTAATTTCAAAGAGCATCTGTCATCATACAAAGACAAATATATTTCTCAAAATAAGCCATCTGGTGTGTTTTAAACAAGCCTCTGGCCAGCTCTGCGTAATGAATGCAAAATGTGCTATAGAGAGTTATTTCATGTTGCTTTTCATTTAATCAGCGAGTGTGGAATGTTTGCATTAAATTAAGCATCTTAAAAAATCAGCTCTCTTCATGGCCTTTGAGGAGCTGAGAGTCTTTGTTTCCTTGGAGTATATATTTCTCTGTGTAGTAACAAATAACTCTGAAATAAATTTAGGTAATGTTAGTCCTTTGAGGAACAAATTATTTTTTGGGATAACATTGGTTAGGAGTGGCAGGGTTTAATGCTTGGTGACTTATATTTTCCGTCTGTGGTGGTTAGTGTTAAATGACTAAAATTTCCATGAGAAATTTCCTAATCCGACAGCTATCAGTATTGACTCAGATAAGGCTATAACAGTTTTTGTCATCTACCGCACATTTTAAAAATCAAATAACATGTGGATAATTCACAGAAATATGTTAATTTAGAAGAATATCTTTTACAACTCAAGTTACAGGTCAGGAGCCAGCATTTCTGCTGTTGTTCTCCTAAGACTCTGCAAGTCCTTTGTGGGGTGATGAGGGGTTGGATGTACAATCTTGAAGCCGTCATCACACAATCCTAGCTCACTCTGTATTGATGGATGGAAGCATATCATACTGGCTGGCATCTGAGATAAGAGACATTGCTAATCAATAGCGAAATGTATCCTATTTCAAAAATTGAAAATTGGGGTGATGCCACCACTTTATTAGATGCTTAATGTCAGTTAACCTCAGAGAAAAGAGGTTAAAGAAATAGCAGTCAGTGCCAGGCCTTGCAGTGTCAAATTCAAAGTGCAAAGTGCAAAGTTCAAACT
Source organism: Equus quagga (assembly GCF_021613505.1). NCBI lineage: Eukaryota > Metazoa > Chordata > Mammalia > Perissodactyla > Equidae > Equus > Equus quagga. Next base: position 74,465,819 of record NC_060274.1, on the reverse strand, counting down.
GGTCTGTTTAGCATCATTTGTACAATGTTGTAAAGACATCCTGATAGTGAAATATGATCCTGTGTATGAAATTATTTCACACGATTTCTTTTTTATGAGACACCCTAACAGACAGCAATACATACATTGAGTAAATATATTCACTGAAGTTAGAAATCATTAGAAATAACAGTAGTGAGCCTCAATGAGAGCTAGGAAAGGGAGCTTCTAGCTTCCCCAGAAGAGTTATCAGGATTTCTTGGTGTGGAAGTCGTGAAGCTTGGTACCTGAGGGCTACTGTAGATAGTCAATAAGAACATGATTGCTTTTCAACCTTGTTCCCAACACAGACATAGATGAATCTTGTCAATTTGCTGTTTTCTTGTTTAACTTGAGGGGTGACTCAGGAGTCCTGAGGATTTTGACCCCTTTGATTCGCTGAAGCTTCTCCTGCCAAGCCCCGTAGCTCTGTAACTGCCCTCCCCTCAATGCTTTCTGCTCTTGTTAAGGCAGATTTGAGAGAACCTATGCTCCCACCGTCTTGTTTTGGCCAGTTCAAATAAAGCTTCGTCCGTCTCCAGGTACCGATGTCTCAGTGTTTGACTTACTGCGCAGTGGGCTCACAAATTTGAGATTAAGAGGTATGCTATCAGTGGCAGGTTAGACTCTAATTGTTCAAAAAGATCTCTTTATGAGACTCTGAATGCTCCCAATCACCCCATCCCTATCCCAGCTAAGATTTTCTGCACCGTGTCCTTTTCCCCTTGGAAGATATGTTTGCTGATCTGTGGCTTATGTGTTATGATGTACAAATGCTGCTTTCAAAGTCATCTAAAGCCCTTCCTAATTATTACAACACTGTATCCCTCCTTTTGTTCCTACTATTTAGTTTTGGGAACCCAGAATTTATCTGTCTATCTGATTTCCCACTTCTTATGCATGAAAGCACTGGCTGCAGCTCCTGTGTGAGCAGAGGTACTGAGCTGGGGAAGAAGAGGTTGGGTATCCAGCTCCAGCAATTCTCTGCGTGAGTCTAGAATAGGCCAGACTTGAGAAGCTTCCTTCTGGAATTCTCCTTGTGAGTAAGGTAGAAAGATTCTCTGTTGCCTTCCCTACTTTTAGGGGCTGGGAAGACAGCACTAGGAGAACCGACTTGCCCACAGAGATCCACACTGTCGCTCCTCCAGTAGGTACTGGCTTCCCTTGTGAATTGGAGCTGAACAGCTGTCTCAGTGACTTCCTCATAGGATGACACTCCCACTCAAATTTCTCCAACTTAGGAGATGTTCTCTTCACCGCTCTGCATCCATCGCCACAGTGCACTGTTCCTGTTCCAACTGTAGACGGCAATAGAAACACCTTCAAAGACATCAAATATCCTGTTTTCTCTCTAGAATTCTTCCAGAGTTAACTACATTTATTCTCTTTTGCTTTCTGACTTTATTAAAGTGTCCTAGGGTGTGCCCTAAAGTGTTGCCACTTATTTTATTTTCCCTCCTTAGTGTTTCTTCAATTTTATAGCACAGTATGCATTTGGGAAACTTCCTATGAAGGGCACTAAGGTCTCATTTTTCCACTGCTTCAGGCCCAAGCAGACACCTGTTTTGCGTTCAAAGTTACATTACACTTTAGGTCTTCAGGGCATAAGCTAGAAAGTAGCCTTAATCTTAAAAGCAACACAAATACCTTGGAACTCAATTGCTAACTAAAATTCACCTCCAGCTAAGAGCCAGCTACTTTAGTAAGGAATCATGAAGCCACTCAGTATTAAACCCTGATGACAATACAGAACTAAATTTAAAGATATAGGTGCAACTCTGGCTCAAATTATAAGATGTTGGTATTTCCGTGCAGTCTTTTTTCCACATGTAATTGTATAGAACTTAGTTTCTTTGAAGGGATTAGGAAAAAAACTTTGTTGTGCTTAAAAATGACATTATCCTTTATAATATCTAGGGTTGGCCCAAGATGTAAAGGAAAGTTGGCAGCTACCTATGTGCTATGAGCTGACAAGTGCTGAAAGATCCATCTGACCAAAATATCCTCCCTTGGGACTTCTATGCAGGGCTTGAAACACTTAGTCTTCTGTCTAAAGAATCAGCTGGGGCCCAGGCCAAACCCTGGTATTCACTGCAATTCAGTTATAGATAACAAACACTTTTAAAGCAATTACCACTTGTTGAGCACTGCCCTAAGGGGAAAGGAGCCTCAGGAGCTAAGAGGTAGCTGGAGGAAAACAGCAGAACAATTAACAGTATTTTTAAATACTTAAAATGTAAAAAGAACAATATTAGAATCATCAGAGTGTTAAGGAGCCTCTAAAGGTTGGGAGGGAGGAGAATGAAGGTCTCACCACAGAGATGATGCTTCAGTGGACCTTGAAGGGTCAGTAGAATTTCTTCTGGGAAAGGAAAAAGGAAGAGCACTTAAGGAAGAAAGTAGAGAATAATGAAAATAGACTGGAAAGATATGATAAGTTTTAGAAAAAAATTAAATATCCTTTTCCATGAAAAAATATGGAAAAACTGGACCTTTAGATACATGTGGAAGCAAAGCTAAAAATGCAGCTAGATAAGTAGGCTGCGACCAGCATATGAAGGGCCTTCCATACCATGCCAAGGAGTTTGGGCTTTCTCCTAAGGATCACGGGGGGCCTGAGAGGTATCAAGCAGTGAAGTGACATCATAAGGCCTACATTTCAGAAAGTTACTCGGAGCATGGAAGATGAGGAAGCAGAAAAAGACTAGAGTTTAGAGACAGGTAGACAGTTAATTCTGCTTTAATGAGGAGAAGTACTCTAGGTTTTCAGAGGAGAGAATAAAGGATTTGGTGTTGAGAATATGGACATAGACTACTGAGTTTTGAACTTAGAAGGAAATGGCAGCTTAAAAGAGATCTTAAGCAAAGGGTGAAGCTTGAGAGATGCCACAGTAAACTAGAAGCATCTAGTAAGTTGACTAAAAGACAACTTGGGCAGGAGAAGTCAGTAGAGTTTAAATTTTACTACTTAGATTTCTTAAGCTCAGAGAAATGAAATCTGGCCATTACATTTGAACCTAGCCCTAGTTCTAAATTAAGGAAGGAGAAGAGAGAACACTTGTCACTGAAATAGGAAATACACAAGTATTGTTTTACAACAGAAATTCTGATATGAGTGGTAATGTAGCTTGTATTAGATTAATCTTCATGCTGAGAATAATATAATAAACTGGATAAACTGCAAATACCAGCTCTTTGAAGCTATCAGAGACCAATTATGGCAGCCAGAATGTGAGAGACCAAGATCAAGGAGCAAAGAGAACCACAGAGAAGTGAACCTGCCATCTTGTGCCACTGTTTCCTTCAAAGCATTTGCTGATTCTTAAATTATAATATCACCTCATGGAATCCACAAATAAGGGGCCACATAGCTGAACACTTAGAAAAGCTGGGGGAAGAAGCTCAGGAAAGACTGACGAAATATTCTGCTTTTGAGGTCACGTAGTCTTATGAATAGAATGATCAGAAACGGTAAGTGATTATTTATAAGGTAAACCAACTTTCCAGGAAAACCAGATCATTATTGGGCCCTGAACAAACTGCAAACGTGAACTAGAATTGTCAGATAAATTCTGAGCTACTCTGTAATCCACTGTGCACCCTTAGCCTTTTAAGTCATTCCTCACTGCTAATAAATGTGAATATTTGGAAAAGAGCACTCTTTGAAGTTTAAGCCAATACATTGATCTTCTCTCAGAAATTTATCTGCTACACAAACAGCTTTCTCAACTCCAAGGAAACCCCCGATAAAGCAAACATTTTACCTGGTTAAAAGAATTTTAAAAGTACTGATAATTAACGTCTCTTCATATTTATCTGAGATACTTTTTACAGCAAATCTGTTATTTATCTTCTGTAAGTTTAAATTCAGGTTCAGATGTAGTTCAGGCAAATCAAATTATGTAAACAACTTACAAAATAATTTAATTTCCTCATGTCATCTCCATGATGTAAACTTATCAAAATGAGACTAGCCCAAGGTTGAAGAGAGTAAACTAATCAAATTAAATTAGAAAAGACTTTCTACATATATTTAAAATAAACTATGGAATAAATACTGAAACTTGATCTTTGATAAAGTAGGTGCAGAGTGGATTCAATCCCATATATGTTTATTTATATTTGTGTTGTCACAAGAAGGATTTAAGTTTCAAGAACCAAATAAAACAATATAGCACAAAATAGAAATAGGTGTAAAGGCAAACGCAAAAAGACTCAGGAAGAAAACCAAAAAAAAATCAAAACAAGGGTAGGGATGTAAATAGAGCCAGAACTAAAGATAACAGAATGATTCATTGCGCAATGCCGCCCTCTGCACTAATAAATATATAGGCCAAACATTTGCTCTTAGCTTTCCACTAACCAGTTGGAAAAGGGAAAACTGATGGATTACAGAATTCACAGTGTTTCTGAGATAGAACCAAGTCGTTTAGAATAAAACACAATATATTCCGATATAAAAACAAGAAAGACATGTTTTCCTTATTGTCTTCATGAAGTGGATACCTCGTGACACAGTAAATGACAGCGTCACTTATGTAACACCCATAATGAAGAATTTTGAGTACGCATCACAAGCTAACAGGCCAAGTAACCAACTGGACTTTACTTTTTTGCAAATTGAGCAGTCATTTTGGCATAATATATGCAAAATAGGATTGTGTGTAGTGGGAAAACAACGCTGGAGGTGGAATAAGGCAAACACAGATTCCAGCTTTGGCTCAGCCACTAACTAAAGCTGTTATCCCGAAAAGTCGCTGAAATTTTCTAGGTTACGGTTTCCAAATCTGTAAAATAACAGGACTGATTTCTAAGGTTGTTTCCAGTTCAATTTCTATGTTTCTAAGAAAGAAACCACGTGATTTACTGGAAATTTGAGAGTCAATAATAAGAATAAATCAGCTTCCACTCTCACTGTCTGCAGAGTCATTTTGAAACAAAATGAGAAAAAGTGTTTTCTCTAGAATAAAGCAGAAAATGTCCCTGTATCTTGCTTGGTAAAACATGGATATGTTTTTGAGGCTCTTCTATACCTATGATTTATAAATAGTGCACCCACATCAACAATGATGTCTGAATCTTCACCGGCATCAACACACAAGTACCCAGCAACTTTTCAGTGAAAAGTGGGTTTTCCACTCTCAAAGACAGATTGAACTTGAGCTCAACAAAGTTTGGGAAAGAACCTGAAATGAAACCTGTATAAAAAAACTAATTTTTATAAGCACAAATTATGTAAAATACATTATTCTGGGTATTGTGGAAAATATCAATGAAAACGTATGAAGCAATCGTGGGAGCTTCAAAGCCTCTTTCAGTATTACTTCTCCACTTGTCACTGGTAGGATATTTTTAAAAATTATTTATTAGATTCTTCGTTTAATATAGTGCTCTACTTTGTAACCTTCAGGGAATGGCAAACACATCTCAAAAATCAAAATTAGTGCCAAACAAAAATCCAATAATTTCATTTGCATTTTTTACTGAAAAAGATAAAATAAAAGGAAATCCTTTTGGATTTAAGTAGTATTCCTTTGAGTCCTTTGGATTTTTAATCCCATAGACTACATTGTAACTGTTGGAGAAACCAGTGTTGGTTTGTCAGGCTAAATGTTTGAAATGGGAGAAGCACTTTACCTTGCATATAAAAACTCTATCTTGTTTTATCTCAAATATGGAAATGAGGGAAAACTTGGAATTTTTCATAGCTAGTATTCTTATAGTGGATGTAGTCCATGGGCAAAGATTCTAGAGAGAAACAAGCTGGGCTACAGGCACCCAATAGGAGACCCTGTTTGTCCTACAGATGTGGCCAAAGAACACATATTCCGAACATACAGACACTTCTGGTAGTCCTGCTCCCTCTCACACTTCACCTAGCTCAGAGCACTTGCCCTTTGGTTCTTGGAATTTAAAGACATAAAGGCAGGAAGCATTTGGCTACAAGTGAGATTAAAATCTTTCCATTTATTCTATACAGTAGGTTTATTCCAGTACAGTGTTGATCAATATTCAGCCTCTTGGCCTAGCTTTAAATCCCCTGTTTCCTGTATCCTAGTCTTCTTTTACACGAGAATGTACATTTTTGTCTTTTTGGACATCAGTCTTCCTCAACTTTGTCCTTTGGATTGGTTTTCCTACCTCTTACCAAAGTGGACAAAGTTTTTCCTAATCTTACACCTCTGGACCACCTACTATAAAAGTAAGAAACTGGAATTCCCCCAGAAAACAGGGCAATTGTCTATTTTTACGTGCATCTGGTCATAATCATCCCCAAAAAGGAAATCTGCAAAAGTTCAAAGTTGTCCAATAGCTGAGTTGACTGAAACGAAGGTAGGGATCTAGACTAGAAATAAAGAATGAACAGAAGAAAAATATAGCCTGTTATTTATATAACCCATGAATCCTATGAAAAAGGTACAATTAAAATTTGCTTTCACCAGAGAAGGAGTGTTTCCACCATTCAAAGACATTCACGTAGCTGTGAGGCGTTACGGTGTAGGTGGTTACAAACACGGATTCTTGGTGTCTGCTCTTGCTCCACGACTTCCTATCAGTGAAATATTAGGTCAAGTTCCTTAACTGGTCTGGGCCTCATTTTTCTCATTTTTAAAGTGTAAAATATAATTGTATCTTTTTCATAGGATTCATGGGATATATAAATAAAATACATTTAAAGCACGAAGACTGGCTAAATGTTATTTACCTCATTTGTTAAGACATACCCATTTTTCTAAGAAAGCTAAGCTCTCTCCTTTTTGTCCTTCAAGTTTTGTACTCCTTTCACATACCATCCCTTAATAAAAATGAGATCATCTCCACATTACAAGTACTATCATCTTATTGTTCACATGATATTGGTAAGGTGAGCTTTCATTTTCTTCTGGACTAAAACTGCTACAGTTTATATTGACTGGTATAGTGTTAATTTCTTTTTTATTTTTTTCAATGATTCAAGGTTTATATAAAGAGAAAGAAGGAAGGAAGGAAAGAATTTTATATGAATTGTTCTTAGAGTAGGATTACATACATTTACCCATGTTCAAAATTCATTGTCTACTTTCAAGTGAGTAGTCAGGCATCTAGTGGAGAAACAATTTCCCAGTTCTAAAGTGTACTTGGTACAGGACACCACCAGACAAATCAGAGTCCGAACATGAACTCTATCACTTACTAGAATTTAGGAAAATCACTTAGCTTTTCTGAGTATCTGTTTCCACACATGCAAATAAAGATAATAATTATTCTCATGAGGTTGGCCTGAGGATTAAAAATAGAACACCTGGTACACACCAGGCACTTGGTAAATCCTAGTTCCCTTTCCACAATATGTGAATTATGAAAATAAACTGTAAAGCGAAAGAACAGCCCAACTGAGATCCTCCACCAGATAGAAATGTACCTTAAACATAACTTCTCTCTGTTTTGATTATTATCTATTCTGTACAAATCAGTAAGACATGCAGCTTTATGATCCTGTTTCTTTGAACTGTGTTGGGACTCGCTTTACAGCCTAGCGTCTCCTGATATTTTTGTCTGCTTAATCTATCAGTTACTGGGAGTCTGTTAGAACCTCCATCATGATGGTGGTTTGTCAATTTCTTCTAGTAATTCTGTCCACTTTTGCTTTACATAACTGGAGGCTTTGTCATTAGGTTTATACAAACTTAGAATTATTACATTTTCCTGTAAAATTAAGATTATTATGTATTGATCTACTTTATCTCTAATAATTCTTCTCTTAAAGACTATTTTTTTTCCTGATGTCATTATAATAGTGATATCTTTCTCTGCTTAATATATACCAGTTTATCTTTTGCTGTCTTAACCTTTCTGTGTCTTTAGGCTTTAGGTAGCTCGAGTACATAGCATAGCTAGATTTTTAAAATCCAGTTTGGCAATATTTCTTCATTAATGAATTTAGTCCAAATACTTCCACTGTAACAAGTAGTATTTTATATCTGTTCTGCTATCCTATTTTGTACATTTAATTTCCTAGTTTTCCTCTATTTTTATTTTCTTTTGATTTCTGTTGCATTGACTGAAGCTTTTATCCCGTCTACTAGTTTGGAAGTTAGTCATTATTATTATTATTTTTTTTTTAGTGCTTACTCTATTTTTTTAAATAACAGCTTTCTTGAGATAAATTCACATGCCATAAAAATCACCCACTTAAAGTGTGCAATTCAGTGACTTTTAGTATAATCAAAGAGTTGTACAACCATCAAAACAATCTAAGTTTGGTATATTTTTATCACCTCAAAAAGAACTTCTGTATCCATTAGCATTCACATCCTATCTCTTGCACCCACTAGTACTTGTCAACCACTAAGCTGTGTTCTGTCTTTTTAAATTTGCCTAATCTTGACATTTCATATAAATAAATCATGCAATATATTGTCTTTTGTGACTGGTTTCTTTTGCTTAGAGTAATATTTTCACTCAGCACAGTGAACAAAGTTCATCTATATTGTAGCATGTATCAGTACTTCATTCCTTTTTATGCCCAAATAATATTCCACTGAGTGGATATAACATACTTAGCCATTCATCAGTTGATGGACATTTAGATTGTTTCCACTTTTTGGCTGTTATGAATAAGGCTGCTATGAACATTTATGCACAAGCTTTTGTGTGGACATATGTCTTTATTTCTCTTGGCATATACCTACAAGTGTAATTTTTGGGTCATATGGAAATACTATGTTTAACATTTTAAGGATCTGAAAAATTGTTTTCCAAAGGGGCTATACCATTTTACAATCTCACAGCAACGTATGAAAGGTCTTATTTCTCCACGATCTTGCCAACACTAATTATTGTCATTATGATTATGACAATCCATGTGGACTGAAGTCATAGCAGTTTTTATTTTCATCACTCTAATGGTTAATAAAGTTGAGTATCTTTTCATGTGCTTATTGGCTATGCATATATTTTTGTTAGAGAGATGTCTATTCAGATGCTTTGCCCATTTTTAATTGGATAGCCTTTAATTGTTGAGCTGTAAAAGATTACATATTCTGGACACAAGTCCCTTATCAGACACGCAATTTTTGCTATCTTAATGGTGTTGTTTGAAGCACAGAAGTTTTACTTTTGATGATGTTCAATTTACCTATTTTTTAATTTTGTCACATGCATTTGTTGGCATAATTCAGAAACCATTGCCTAACCCCAAATCATGAAGATTGACTCCTAAATCTTCTAAGAGTTTTATAGTTTTAGCTCTTACATTTAGGTTTGTGAGTCATTTTTGTGCTTGTTGTGAGGTAGGGGTCCAACTTTATTCTTTACATGTGGATATCCAGTTGTTCCCACATCATTTGTTGAAAGATTCTTATTTCCCCATTGAATTGTTGTGGCACCCTTGTTGAAAAATTCAACTGCAAATGTGTGGATTTATTTCTAGACTCTTAATTCTATTCCATTCATCTATATGTCTATCTTTATGCCAGTATCACACTGTTTTGATTACTATAACTTCATAGTAAGGTTTGAAATTGGGGAGCATGAATCTTGCAACTTTATTCTATTTTAAGATTGTTTTGGCTATTCAAAGTCTCTTGTTTTCTATATGAAGTTTAGGGGGATTATTTCTCTCTATAGAACCATTTGGGGAGTGTTGTAAATGAATATTGACCCCTAAAGAATACGTCCACATTCTAACCCCAGAATCTGTGAATAAGACCTTACTTGAAAAAGGATCTTTGCAGATGTAATTAAGGATCTTGAGGTAAGATCATCCTGGATTATCCAAGTGAGCCTTCAATACAATCACAAGCATTCCTGCAAGAGGTGAGAAAGGAGAAGACACAGGCAAGCGGAAGGAAAAGACATATGAGGATGAAGACAGACATTGAAGTTATGCAGCCATAAGCCAAGGATTTCCTGGAGCAACCAGAAGCTGAAAGAAGCAAGAACGGATTGTCCTCTACAGACTTCAGAGCGGATGCTGTCCTATGAACACCTTGAGTTTGGACTGCTGGCCTCCAAAATTGTGAGAGAATGAATTTCTGTAGTTTTAAGCCACCAAACATGGTAATTTGTTATGTCAGCCGTAGGAAACTAAGCCAGAGAGTATGATCATCTTAACAGTACTATGTTTTCCTATTTGTGAATATGTAATGTCTTTCCACTTATTTATCTATCTTCTTTAATTTCCTTCAACAATGTTTTGTAGTAGATTTTATTTTACAAGTCTTGCATTTCTTTTGTTAAATTTAATCATAGGTGTATTATTCTTCTAGATGCTACTGTATATTGTTTTCTTAATTTCATTTTCAAATTGTTTGTTAGTTGTATATATAAATACAACCAATTTTTGTATATGGATCCTGTATTCTGCCACCTTGCTGAAACTAGTGCCTACAGTTTTCATTTTTTTGATTCCTTAGGATTGCCAGTATACATTATCATGTCATCTGTTCACAAAGATAATTTTATTTTTCCTCTCCCTATCTAGATGCCTTCTATTGTTTTTCTTGCCTAATTGCCTTTGATAAAACATCCAGTATGGTGTTGGACAGAAGTGGAGAGTGGACATCCTTGTCTTGTTCCTGATCTTAGGACAGCTTTCTGTGTTTCACCATTAAGTAGAATGTTAGCTGTGGGTTTTTCATAGATACCTTTTATAAATTTAAGGAGGTTGCCTTCTCCTAGTTTGTTGTGTGCTTGTAGCATGAAATGGTGTTTGGTTTATCGTACACTTTTTCTGTACCTATTGAGATGATCATGTGATTTTTGTCCTATATTCTATTGATAAAGTCTTTATTAAAATTTATTTTGGGGAGTTAAAGCAACCATGAATTCCTAAAATAAATTCCATTTGGCCTTGATGTATAATCGGTGTTATTGTTATTATTCTTTTTATACATTAGATTCAGTTTGATAGCATTTTGTTGAGAATCTTGCATCTCTATAGGAAATATTGATCTGTTGTCTCCTTTTCTCATGACGTCTTGTCTGGTTTTGGTATTCGGTTAATACTGGCCTCACAAAGTTGGGAAATATTCCTTCCTCTACTTTTTAGACGAGTTTGTGAGGAATTGGTATTAATTCTTTAAATATTTGGTAGAATTTACCTGTAAAGCCATTTAGGCCTAGGCTTTTCTTGGTGTATAGGCTTTAAATTACTAATTCAATCTCTTTACTTACTATAGGTATGTTCAGATTTTCCAATACTTGAGTCAGTTTCAGTAATTTGTGGTTTTCTAAGAATTTGTACATTTCATCTCCCTCATTTGTTGCTGTACAATTGTTCATTGTATTCCCTTATAATTTTTTTTTTCTGTAAGGTGGTAGTGATGCCCCCTCTTTTCTTCCTAATTTTAGTAATTTGCTTTTTCTCTTTTCTTTTTTTTTCTTCATTAAGTTAAGGAAGCTAATGATTTGTCAATTTTGTTGATTTTTTTCAAGGAACCAACTTTTGGTTTCATTGATTTTCTCTATTGATTTTCTCTTTTCTGTTTTATTTAGTTTTACTCTAGTCTCTATTTTTTCTTTCCTTCTGGTTTTTGTGGGCATAGTTTGCTCCTTTTTCCCCCAGTTTCTTCATGTGGCAAGTTATTTGATACCTTTCTTTATTCTAAATAAAGCATTTATAAATTTTCCTGTAAGCACTTTTTTAGTCGCACGTGTGCCCTAGAACAATTTTCAGATACTTTAAATGGTTGTTTTTTATAATTTTCACCAATTAGGATTGTTTCACCAGGGAGTGGGTCTAGAGCCCTTCAAACTACCATTTCTGAAGTGCTTCATTATTTTTATAAGCCAGGAAATTATAAGCCAGGAAATATGGTTATTTTTAAGTTATCATGATTACTACTAACAAATCAAGTATAAGGAAAGGAATATTGCAATTATATGTTACTAAAGTTGCATCTTGACTAACCTCATTTTGTCTAAGGGAGCATAAGCTCGTTTACCCGAACTATGCTTCCTAGTCAGCATCAGACACTTATTCAAATCACTTTTACTGCTAAAGCCTGGACATGCCACTTTGGGTTTAGCTGTGTAAAAGAATTCACATAGTAAAAGCTGAAGATTGTAATTCCATATTTTTTCATCTCCAAACTATATTTTATCTAAGTATCTCTAAAAACAGATGATATTGCTTGAGTACTGTCTTTGCCATATAATTAAATCTGCATTAGGTTGTAGCTGAAAAAACAAAAAACAGAAATGAAAGAGTGACTAATTGCTTTATTTTACTTCCTTCTTGTGTATTTCAATTTCAGGATAGAAGAGACCCTAGTTAGCAGCTTGAGAAGATGGAAAAAGAAAAGTGGGACAGAATGAAGATAAAAGAGTGGCTAATTATTGAAGTAAGGTTCTAGAGGAGGCAATTCAGGATGGAATCACGGCATCAGTAAAAGCATTAACCTTAGAAAGAACTCAGACAAGATTTTCACATGGGGATGAGCCCATTTTGAAGGTTCTTGGACTAATACATCAGTAAATTTAATAATCTACAAGAAGTAAGACGATAAACTAGAATTTGGAGCAAATATAAAGTTTCAGTAGTTGGTGGTAAAAATGTTATAGAGAGTCCATTTGACATGAAGAAAAGGATTAAAGGACAGCAGTGAAGATATGGCTAAGTTTAAAATAGTATGAGTTTGCTTGACCTTCATTTATATGCTTTTGTCACATCATCTGGTATTACTCCTGGCAATCCAGAGTAGAAACGGATAAAGAAGATAAGTGTTGGAGATTTTCCTGATTGGTAGGCTAGAGTTCCAAGCAAAATCAACCCTGGATTGACTGGTTGTGGATAATAAAGCAAAGAACAACAAAAGCGAGCTAATGTGTAGTGAGATCACAGAAGGACCAAAGGCTAGAGATCAGGGGCAGGGTTAGGAGCATATTAACTGGAAGTGAGAGAGCAAGCATTTGGAAGGTTGTGACCAATGATAGTTAGAGAACTTGAAGGAATTAAGTAAGATTCAAAAGGTGTTTTTTTCTGAGGATGGCTAGAAGTTGAGCAAAGCTGATGATAACTGGAGTTGGGGGTTTTGTACACCTCCTCAGATTCTCCCAATGGCCTATTTCTAAGGAATCCACCCTCCCTGTAGACCACCAGTGACTTTGTTGGTGTCTTGCCTAGTTCTCAGAGGAGGCTCGAGTCAGATTTAAAAATACTGGGCCGAAGTTGTCCTCATTTCTCACATGCTGAGCCCATCTTTGCCAACTCATTTCTGGATTTCAATAAAATGCCACACTACCTGCTTCCTGCACAGCCAGACAAGGCAACAGAAGAGTGCAGGGAAGTCAACTGTCTAGGGGGAAACTTTGACCAGTGGGAAGTGTGAGTCAAAAGGTGCCAGGCAGATACATTTCCCTTTCTTTGTCTTTTTGGAAAATATTTTGAATTACAGCCTTTGCTTGCAATCTTCACGAAAAATTCCTGCATGCCAGAAGAACATATCTACTGAGTACCCTACTACGTCTTTCTACAGCTGGTTGAGAAGAGTGGCTAGTGCAATAACCCACTGTGTTTCATTGTTTTGCATCTCTCCTTGCCTTACTATCATTTTTCCATATTATCATTGCCCTAAGCTTGTACTTCTTCAATAAAGGTGAACATTATGATCATTGCCTCAGGCTCTGCTTTCTAAAAAACATACATTAAAACATGACATTTTGGTGGGGGAAGTATCATTATAAATGTGGGTAGGGTCAAAATGTAAGAGAATTCTATTAATCAAATAAAAATTCTATGAATCAAATTCAGAGGACGGTAGAAACAATGGACTTAGAAGAATAAGATGACTTATAGATGGTCATAAAGAGTCAGCAACTCTGAAAACAAACAATGTGACATGGAAATATGATAATGAGTGTTTAGAAGAAAGGCTGAAAAAGCAGTGGTCTCAGAGACACTGAGTTGAAGTGTTCTTACTCAAGAACGTGCAATCATCATTTGAAGACATTTATAATAATCCCAGTATTATGGGACAAGGAAAATATCCAAAAGAACATACATGCATACATACATGCTCACACATACAAATGTCTTAAAGAAAAGTTATCAGATGAAAAAGTTTATCATTGCATTTTTATTGAATAATTTAAAATCAATTTCATTAATTTTTTTATTCATTCATATAAATCAAACATCTGCTTACATCTGTGATGGGCCAGGCACTCTTCTAATGTGCTCAGGATAAATGGGTAAATAAAACATCCTCCAAACCCTGCCCTACAGAGTTTATATTCTAAGAGCAGAAACAGGAAATAGACAAAATAATTCAATAAATTCTAAATGTTAAAGGTAGTAAGTGCTATGGGAAAAATAGAGAAGATAAGGGATATCAAGACTTTTGGAGGGGTTGGAGGGATGGAAGTTTATAATTGTAAATAAGAAAATATTTCAAAAGGTGAAGGAGTGGGCCATGTGGATATAAAAGGGATGAAAATTACAGACAGAAAACATAGCTAGTGCAAAGGCCTGAAGCAGTAGTGTTTTGGGGAAATAGCAAGGATGCTAAAGTGGCTGGATTAGAGCGAGTGATGGGACAGAGGTGAGGGACAGTCAGGCAGCAATGGAGGAGAGACTGATCACATCAGGTTTTGTGAGCCATTACAAGCACTTTGGCTGTTACTGTAAGGAAAACTGGGAGCCTCTGTAGAGTTTCGAGAAGAGAAGGGCCATAAAGTGATTCCATTTCATCAAGGTTACCCTGGATGTGTGTCGAAAAGACATAAAGAGATTGTAAAGGCTGTAAACAAAAGCAAGCAGACCAGGCAGCAACAGCAGTAGTGTAGTTGAAACATGGGCCAATTCAGGCCACAGCATTAGCAATGGAGGTGCTTGAGAAGAGACTGAATTCTGGATACGTGTTGAAAACAGAGCCTATAGGATGATCTAATTGGAAGTAGGGGTGTGACAGAAACCAAGAAGTGAAGAAATGACTCCAAAACTTTGGGCTTGAACAACTGGAAAGATGGAGTTGCCATCAGTCGGGATGGGTAAGACTCTGGTTGGAGCAGGTTTTAGACAAAAGATGAGTTTGGTTTCGAACTTTTTCAGTCTGATGTCTTTTGGACATCTAAGTGGAGACAAAAGGAGGAGTTAGGTATATGAGTCTTGAGCAAGGGTCAGCAAACTTTTTTTGTAAACGGCTAGATAGTAAATATTTTATTAGACTTTGTGGGCCAGACCTTCTCTGTCACAACTACTCTGCCATTGGACAGCCACAGACAATATGCAAAAGAATTGGCAAGACTATGTTCCAATAAAACTTTATCTACACAAACAAGTTGTAGCCAAATTTGGCCTGAGGGTATCTTGTTTGCTAATTCACAATCTGGAGTTTGGGAGAGAGATCTGAATTAGAGAAATATACTTGGGAGTTATAATATAAATATTTCTAAGGCCATGCTAGTTTGATGTAATAATATCATTCTGCATTTGATATTTGTGCTTTTCCCTTTGCTGTAAATGATAATTGCTTTTTCTAAACTATACATCTATTTTCTTTGAAAGAAGCCTGCAAACAACTATGAAAAAGTCAATCGGTTCAATAAAAAGAAAAACCTCAATGAAAACAAACTTTATAAAAAGAATACTCATCACTAAATACGAGTGTGCCAAGCATGCATCAATATTTAGCCTGCTTGCAACTGGCATATGAAATTGAGCATGAGGAAGGCTGTGCTATTCTTAGCCAATCTACAGGCACATTAATTTAATACATAGAAATAACAGGGACTAAAATGTATTGTCATACATCATATTCACAATAATTGGAAAATACCATAGATACTGTGAAAAAATTATGATTTGAACAAAAAATAACTGCCAGCTGTGAACTAATTCTTCAAGGCAGTCCTGATTTCATAGCCAGAGTTGCTTTAGAAATAAACAAATAAAAAAACTTTAGGACAAAAGAATGATGTAATATTAATGATAAAGAAGGATTTGGTTGAGTCAACAGGATGTTTAACAACCAAACATAATATACATTCTTTCCTAATGACTTAACAAAGAGAAAAGTACTACCAAAAACATTCTTGTAGGTACGGAAAAATTATCAAATCTCAGTAACGGATATTAAAACGACGACATGGAAACACAATATTAGGAAAACTGAGAAAGGCCAAAATGTTTATGTCTGGTTTAGATTTGGAGTTATAACAATGCGAGAGAGCCTGAGAGCTGGGGAAAGGACCATTTCTACATGAGTAATAGAAGAGAATAGCCATGTTTCTCAACGTTTTTATTATTATCGTCTCCCCTATGGAGAGTTTTTAGAATTTTTCTTCCTAATTGCAGCCCCCTAAGAAATTTTACTACCTCAAATACCCTGTATACATGTTTATGTACTGGGACATAAGACATAAACTGTGTGGAGAGCCACAAGGCATTTTAGTATCTAAGATTTTGCCCCCTGAAGAATTAATGCTCCCCCCAACCTATCAGGGGTGATATTGCCCCCTTGAGAATGACTGCTTTAAAGGATGGACTATCCTTACATCAAATTTACATGATTCAAAGCTTTTTCTGAAATGCTTTGGCTGGTGAGGGCAGCTGGTGAAGCCATGATAGGGCGCTGGATTGCAGGAGTGCAGCCAAAGAAATACTTTTCTTTGCTTTTGCTATACTTATTTCCCACCAATCATTATTCTGCTGAAACCTAATTTGACTGTGGGGCATGGAAATGTATAAAAAAGAAATAACAAAGAAAAAGAGGGAAAAACCCCACTCTTACCTAAGTATCTCAATTTTAGGGAAATATGGATAGGGAAAAATGAGTACCAAATATAAAGTGAAAATTTCAGAAGAAATATTCTCATAACATAATGGATACAATTAATATCACAACTAAAGATCAAGTTAAATGTTACTTCCACTTCACAAAGCTGCTTCATCTACCAAGATCCTTTGGTAGCTAAGATCAGCATGAGTTATAGAATTAGTCTCAGTCTGGTTTCCTGAGATAGTCTGTGTCAGTATCTCGGTTTCCAGGTCTCAAGCAAATCTTGAATTGGGATTTTAAGACATAAAAACCACTACAGGAAACTACTGGAAAAACGGTCTTTGGTATCTCTATCTGAATTATGATTATCTTGAATTCTTGAAATGCACTGTCTTTGCAGAAAAGATAGTGGGTTTGAAAGTGTCAAATTAATAAACAGAAACGTCATTAAATTGGAGTCAGGAGGCCAAAAGGGAAAGGACTCACACCCTACACCTTACATCCTACTGGATAACAGAGCCCTACAAGAAAAAGAAAGACTTCCTCTTCTTGACCATCAAGCTCAGCCAATGAGAGACTGCCACAATTCAGGCAACAAAAAGCCACTACACCTCAAACTCTTCGCTTACAATACCCCTCCTAACTTCCTCTTCCCCTCTCTATAAGAGTTTCTCCTCCTTTGCTGCTGGGGGACTCACTTGTGGCTTGCCATGGTTGCAGACCCCAAATTGCGATTCTTTGCTGATCCTGAATAAACCCCATTTTTGCTGGAGAAATAACTGGCTGTCTCTTTGTTTAAGGGCAATGAAAGCAATAATTTGAAGGCAACTTCACAGCTTCTTAACAGAGGCCCTTGTCCATCTTTCCATATTGCGGGCTGGGGGCTGGGGGAGGAGAGACAGATGGGGGAGGGCTATTTCCCAGGGCTGAAAATGGTAGCATGACTCATAGGATCTAAGCAAACCCTGTGAGTGAATTCTATGAAAAATAAATGACTAATACTCTGATTTTGTTTCTATAAAAGTCAGTTGCTGCAATCACTATGATAAATTCTGATTATTTAATTCTATGCCCCATTTACATCCTGTGGTCAACTCAAATTGTACGTGTGCTCTATAATGTTTAGTGTTATGTGACCAAACTGGTTTATATGGAAAAGTTTGTTTTAATGAAAATGAAAAATGTGTTTGGCACTCAGATTTTTATTCCAATAACTCCTTGAACTCCCGAGGACTTTCCTCAGAAAGTCAACATACAAACATAATGCTGCATGTCTTCTTTTTTGTCCAGAAAGAGAGAGGTTGCAAAATGGTAGCAATATGTTAATTGGACATAAGGAAGCCGGAAAAAAATTCATGAGGATAGTAATGAAGAGGGAGAGTTTTCCCATTACCCATCAGCTGTGCGTCTGGAATGTGACTTCTTTGGAACTCTTATGCAACATTGTCGTACATCCAAATGATGTTCATTGTTTTTAAAAAGTGAACAAGTTATAACAATTGTGAACTATAGCTTTGAACTAAGCTCCTTTATTGCAAGGTTAATGTTTAACTAGTTTTAAATTTCCCGGGAGAGGCAGTTATTGAAAGCTACATTTCTATAAGAAAGTTTCAGTCGATCAGTTCATTCAGCCCAGCACCCATCCAAGCCCTATTCCTCCTTTAATCCTTCTCAACAACATTTCCCCATTCCCTATAAGAGAAAATCCAAGCCACTCCTCGGCTTGAAAGAGGAGACACTTCCCAATCTAAACCCCATTTAACCTTAAAAGGGAATCTCCATTGAATGCTAAGCTGTGCCCAGTGCCAACTTGTCTGCACATGTGGGAAACCCTGGCAGGACAGTCTTCTGGGAATCAATTTACTAGTGTCATCCAGGTGCCCCAGAGGGATCTCCCTCCAAGGAAAGGGTATTTTAGGCAGAGAAATTACCCCAATAACAGAATCTCATTTGTGAGTGCATCCTAGTATCTGTTAACCTTGTTCACAGCGTGGACTCACTTCTGAATATTAGGAGAGATGAGACTGAAAGTAAAAATGGAAGAATTGTGTTCACTAATAACTCTGTGAAACTTTGATGCACAAGGAAACGCTCTGTTGATTTCCATTAGGTCAAAGATTCTCTTTGAATATCCTGGGTTTAGCACATATTAAGTATTTAATAAGTATAGAAATAAATGATGAATCAATGATGAAATGAATGAGTAAATGAATTCCAGAAAATACACTCATAAAATCTATGATATGAATGTGTCCTCAGATGCTAGTGTCTTTTTAAAATTTCTCCCATAAAACTTAGCATTTTGATATTTCATAAACAAGTATCAATATAAGCTAAAAACTATTCACTCACGTTTTAAAAAACAAATGGCTTTTCTCTTTCTTCTTAAGACACTAATATTTTGATTAGATTCATGTACAGTACTGTGGTGCATCCCCATGTAGTTAGTCTGAAACTTTCATTCAGCAGAAGTAGCTTAAAGAATCCTCTTTCTCTTAGAATTCTCAGTTTGCATTGTGTAAATGTGAAGTGCCATAAATTTAACCTTCTCACAGTCCTTCCAGGCATTTACTTGAAGTATTATCTAGAATATGAAGGGCAAAATATTTCCAAGCCATTAAATGACAAAAAACTCAACTGAAGTTAGAAAATTCCTGGCAAACCAAATATTTAAATGTCAAATATAAGTTGCTACCCAACATAAATTCAATGTTTGAAGAGAGTTTTAAATTTCTTGTTTAAATGTTATCCCTGTTCCCTCAATACACACTTTTTTTCTGGGGTGGTGGTGGGGGTGGTGGTGTTCTTCTTAGCTTTAGTTACAGGTCTGGGGCCTGCAGTTAGATCCTGTGCTTAGTCAATTTTATGCCTATATTTATTTCATCTGTCTTCCAAAGTTCCAGTGAATCATGAGGGTATTTCTAAACAAATCCAACAAATATATTTATATTCTATTCTTGTTAAGTATTTATTGCACATACCCAATGATTTACTGTATGCTTGGATGACAAACATTTGGTAAATATGGTTATCTCACAAAAAATCATTGATACTTTTTCATTTTCTAGATAGACTGTATCTTTATTATAATTTGCAAGAGTATAATTTGTAACATATTTGGGAGGAAAAACAGCTCAATATAAAATATTTTTGCATCTAAAATTACTCTTAAATGGAATTAACAATAATTGAATGTTATTAAAATGGTGTATGATGAATAATTTCAGAAGCCGCTTAATTTTATAAGGAAGGTCATATAATACATAGTTTCTGCTCTGCTATCTAATTATTACAGAAGGTAAATTTGACAATGCCAGTCAACTTGGAATTTAAGTTTTGTTTTTGATCATCATCAATTATATATTTCTGTATATTGGAGTTAGATGCTAGGATTTCTAAAATGCCAGATGGTTATGATTGACATTAGGAAGTACATTTACTATGACATGAGAATGACTCAGGGGCCCTCAGACAATAGCTACTTTGTCTGTGTCAGTGGCCTCATTGTTTCCATTAAATAGCCGTTTACAGTGTGCGATGAAATGTATGATGAAATGTATGCCATGATACATTGTGGCCAGAAATGCCTTTGTTCTCTGTTAGAGTAGGCAAATCTCTTCTACAGTAGAGTACTGTCATTTTTATAATCCTAGTAAAGTCAAATGAAAAATAGAATCTACTTCAAGTCATCAAAGAGTGATGTTAATATTCTGCAGTGACAAAAAAGGGAATTATATTATTTTGCCCATAAATCAAACAGCTGCTAGATTCCTATCTGAATTTTTCATTTTAAAAACACTATATCATATATAATATTTTGGAAGCTGAAACACTAGTTAGTTAAATTCATATGGGACCTATTTATCTTCCAGCTGACAGAGCTCAAGAGTCAAACAGGTTAGAAATAATACTATATGGATTATCAATTCAAAGTAATGCTATATTCTTTATTACTGACCTCTAGTGTTTGTCACTTCAGTAGCTATTAAACTAAAGGCATTCTAACTGCTATAAAGATGCTCCATGATTATTAATTATAATTAATCATTACAACTTTAGTTTTAATTATGTTAATAATTTCAAGTAGTTATAGTCTAGTAAATGGCCTAGAAAATAATTGTTTTCCAGAATTTAAAACTGTTCAACCAGACATTTTCTTATCATCACTCAAGACTTTTTTCTATTAAGTAGAGGAATATTTATAAATACTGTTCATGCAGAGTTTATTCACAAATACATTTTTTAGGAACAAACAAAGTTTGCTCTATAGCACCAATCTTTTCCTTAAGGCTCTATTCTGAGTTTTGTGTTAACCTGTGCTAAATTTTCCAAGGATAAGGAGGAGAATCTGGTACCCGAAATATATGTTGCTCCAAACAGACACTCAAATAGGTCTTCCCTTAGGAATGCCCTCATCTGAAATTTCCCCTCTGCTGCTGCCCATTAGAGTAGAAAAGCCCAGCAGAAGTGTTTCTGGGAATAGGAAGTAAATGCCTCCCAAGAAAGACTAAGAGGTCTTTGCTTTGGGCTTACCTTTGTTCCCAGTTGTGGTAGAAAATCATAGAGACTTCCTGAAACAATATTTTGTAATCTTTAAAAAATCTTTCCTCTTAGGACACGTTGACATTATTTTTCCTGATGCTGTTTGAACTCCTGTCCTAGAAACCTCCCTCAAAAGTCAATTATGTTTCCTCTCTATTCATTCACTCACTCATTCATTTGTTCTGCAAACATGGAGTCTGCTAAAAGAAATGGATGAGTTAATATCTCTGACCTGGAAGAACTCAGTCTCATCTCCTTTTTTCCATAGTCTCTCTCAGCAGCCCCACCACGCTTTTAAGAAATTAGGAGAATAAGAAGTAGTGATGACACTCTAAGTCTCTCAATTTAGTCCCAACTTGTTAGATCCAACCACAAACCATGTATGTTAAGGTAGTGCTCAGTTTTCGTCACCTTCAGGAAACAATTCTGAGAATTAGCACCGTATTGCTTAAGAAACATTGTTTTTGATGCTTCGTTAGTGAACCTCAGAACTGAAACTGAGTCATCGATAAAGATTCAGGGTTTGCAGCCAGGGTCCCACATCTGTCTCATCTCTACCTTATTAGCCATTTCTTCTGCCACGCTCAAGGTCAGGTTCTCACCTGTCACTTAGACACTCAGACTTCAATACACATAGAACCACCTGGGGGACTTGTTAGCAACAAAGATTCCTGAGCCCCACCACCTATCAACTGAATCATAGTCTCAGGAGTTGGGCCCCGTCACTGGCTTTTGAGTTAGCTCCACAGATCGTTCTCATGCACACTCATGTTTGAAATCCAGACCTAGAGAGACAACTGCAATGAGCAATGATTTCTTAATTCTCAACTGCGTTTTTAAATATTTCATCTAATTTGCCTTAAGTATCTTTGCTAAAATAGTCTTCTCAAAAATCTTTAATGGCTCCTTGTTGTCTAATGTATTAAGTAAAATGTTCGTTCAATTTTTAGGGATTTCCAGAATCCTAATCTATTGTTCACTCCTAACCTGCCCAAAACCTATGTAGGATTGCTTTGTGTTTCTTAAATATTCACTATCCTTTTCCACTTCTAGCTTTGCTCACTCTGTTTCCTCCTGTTAAATTCTGATCAGTCCTTCAAGTCCATCCTAAATGTTCTCTCCTCCTTAAAGCTTAACTTGGTTCCCCTAATCAGACACAACCTTTCTCCTTCTTTTGAATTCCTCAAATCCTCTACATTTATGTTATGATAATCATCACATTTTGCCTTATATTAATATTTACATTAAAATACTGTAAATTAGTTATGCTTGTACCTGTCATTCTCCCTCTAGCTTATAAAATCCTCAAGGTAAAACATTGTGCCTTATCACTGTTGATACTTGATATGCATTCACCTAAAATGCAGAACAGTTCATAATCTTTTAGTTCTTGATGTTAGCATAAATCTTCTCTATGTTCTGCTGAAATCAAGGACTAAATGTGTATCAATTGTTCTGCATCTCAGGTAAACATATGCTGAGTATAAATTGTGCTTAGCAATTTATTTCTCTTTTTTTTACTCCACCAATCATATCATAATCAGGTATGTTGCTATGTATGGGATGCTTACATTCCTACTTTTCTCTGATAAACTTAAATATTGGTATTTATACTCTATTAGATTTCTAAGTGTTTTCATACATGATGCTGTGAAATCTTGCTATTAAAGAGACTTGTGAAAGCAGAAGAAGGAAAAAATCATGCTGATAAATTCTTAGACACTTTGTTTATAGTATGCTTCTCATTACAGGTTGAAAACCCATACTCTTATTTAAAATTATATAATTAGCTTTCCTAGTGAATTGGAATTAAAAAAAATACCCCTTTCGTGTAAATGTTGAGTGCAAGTTCTTCAGGAGTGGCTTTTTAATGTGGAAGAAAATAAAGGTGCAAGAATGAGTTTATGGCCCAATGTGGAAAGGAACCAGAAACTACAGACAATAAAGGAGAGGAAATGTATTTGAAGAGAAGTGTAAAGTAGTAAAAAATAAATGTTTAGAGGAACAGATTGGTGTAAACCAAAGAATTTTTTTGTTCTGCATTGTTAACTGAAATATTAGCCATAAGACTATTTCTCAAAATAACTAAGCTTTCAAGCCTTGAATTTTCTGCATTTTTTGTACAATCTTAATGAATCTAAAATATCAACCATGAGATGTACGATGAAGAACAGAAAGCTTCAAGGGGGAGGTTTTATAAAAATGAGTATGTGGAGAAACAGTTAAAAACAAGATATTGAAAAATAAAACAAGCAAAGTGTACATTTAGCTTACTACATAAACATACTTTTAGATAAAATTGAGCTTCAAAATAGATTTATGAAATCGATATTTATTAACATTTCCTTACACCAAGGGTGGAAAGCGCAGGAGTTTAGGGGATAACATCCCACATTGGCATTGCTAAAAGGAGTTTTCTTAAGGAGTGAGAGAAGTAATATAATAATTTCGCTCCTACTCATGAATAGGTTTCCAAGTCATTGTGATACTCTGGCAGTCCACCTCTGAAAAAGATGTAATTAGATGTGGACCAGAGAATAGACGTGCCAAAATGTCTCTGTTCCTCATAACATAAACACCACATACGTGTGCTAGTTTTCTATTGCTTCTGTAACAAATTCCCACAAATGTACTGGTTTAAAACAAATTTATTGTCTCACAGTTCTATAGATCAGAAGTTCAGTGCAGTGCAGGTCTCTCTCAACTAAAATCAAGATGTATTGACAATACCCATTTCTGGCAAGGATGTGGAGAAGTAGGAACTCTCAATCACTGCTGGTGGGAATATAGAATGGTGCAACCATCTTGAAAGAAAGTTTGGCAGTTTCTTATGAAGCTGAACATAGTCTTACTGTACAATCTATGTATGTAGAATCATGCTCGTAAGTATTTATCTAACCTTGTTTTCTGTACGTCGTGTCCACTGCTTTTATTTTTCATTTTTAACAGCTTTATTTGGGTATAATTGATATACAAATAGCTACACTTTAGATATGTATAATTTGTTGAGTTTGGGCATATACAAACATCTGTGATACCATCACCACAATCAATGTAATAGATATATCCAACACCTCGTCGAGTTTTCTCATGTCCTTTTGTAAGGTTTGTGTGTGTGTGTGTGTGTGTGTGTAGCAACAACATTTAACAGATATTTACCCTCTTAACAAACTTTGAAGTGCACGATACCATATTGTTAACTATAGGCACTATGTTGTTCAGCAGATCTCTGGAACAGATCCATCTACCATAACTGAAACTTTATACTGATTGAATAACAACTCCCCATTTCATCCACCCTCAGCCCTTGGCAAATGCTACTGTATTACTTGTTCTATGATTTTTGACTACTCTAGTTACCTAATATAAGTGGACTCATACAGTATTTGTCCTTCTGTGATGGGTTTATTTCACTTAGAAAAGGTTTTCCAGGTTCATCCATGTTGTCACAAATGGCAGAATTTATTTTAAAAGGCTGAATAATACTCCATTGTATGTATGTACCACATTTTCTTTACCATTTATCTGTCAATGGACACTGGTTGTTTCCATATCTTGGCTATTGTGAATAGAACCACAATGAACATGGGAGTGAAAATCTCTCTTCGAGATCCTGATAACAATTCATGTGGGTAAATATTCAGAAATGGGATTGGTGGATCATACGGTAATTTTATTTTTAATTTCCCGAGGAACATCCATACTTTTTTCATAGCTGTTGCATCATTTTACATTTCTACCAACAGTGCACAAGAGTTCCAATTTTTCCACAAACTCATCAATATTTATTAGCTTTTGTTTTTTTTTTTTAAATAAGAATGCTAACAGATGTGAGGTGATATCTAACTATATTTTTGATTTGACTTTCCCTGATAATTAATGATGTCCAACATCTTTTCATACACCTGTTGGCCATTCACCTGTTGAAGGACATTTTGGTTGCTTCCTCTTCGGCAATAATGAATAAAGCTGCTATAATGATTCACATGGAGGTGTTTGTACGTACGTAAGTTTTCAATTAAGTTAGATAAATGACTGTTCAAGTCCTTTGCCTATTTTTTAAATTGGATTTTTTTTTTTTGGCTGTTGAGCTATAGGAGTTCCTTACATGTTTTTGAAATTAATCCCTTATCAGTTATATAGTTTGGAAATATTTTCTCCCATTCCACAGGTTGCCTTTTCATCCCGTTGATTGATTAACACCAATCCTTCTCAAACTCTTCCTAAAAATTTAAGAAGATGAAAAGTTTCCAAACTCATAAGACCAGCATTACCCTGATTCTAAAACCAGAGAAAGATACTATAAGAAAATAAAATTACAGCCCCATATCCCTGACGAAAATAGATGTAACAATCCTCAACAAAATACTAGCAAACCAAACTCAACAGCCCGTTAAAAGGATCATACACTATGACAAAGTGGGATTTACCCCTAGGATGCAAGGATAGTTCAACATATTCAAATCAAGGTGATACACATTAACAGAATGAAGAATAAAAATAATATGATCATATCAATAGATGTAGAAAAAGTATTTGACATATTCAATACAATATAAAACACCAAACCAACTAGAAATAAAAAGAATGTACCTTGACATAATAAAGGGCATATATGACAGGCCCACAGCGAACATCATACTCAGTGGTGAAAAGTTGAAAGCTTTTCCTCTAAGATCAGGAGCAAGACAAGGTGCTCACTCTTACCACTTCTATTCAGCATAGTCCTAGAAGTCCTAGCCAGAGCAATTAGGCAAGAAATAAAAGGCATCCAAATCAGAAAGGACCAGGTAAAATTATCTCTGTTGGCAGATGACATGATTCTTTATGTAGAAAACCATAAGACTCCACCAAAAAACTATTAGAACTAGTAAATGAATTCAGTAAAGTCACAGGATACAAAATGAACATACAAAAATTAGCTGCATTTCTACACACTAACAATGAACCATTCACAAAGTAAATTAAGAAAACAACCCTATTTACAATAGCATCAAAAAGAATAAAATATTTAGGATTAAACTTAACTGAGAAGGTGAAAGACTTGTAGACTGAAAACTACAAAACACTGACGAAAGAAATTAAAAGACGCACAATAAATGGAAAGACAGCCTATTTTCACAGATTGGAAAACTTAATATTGTTAAAATGTCCATACTCTCCACAGCAATCTACAGATTCAATACTATCCCCATTAAAATCCCAATGGCATTTTTTATAGAAATAGAAAAAACAATCCTCAAATTTGTACGGAATCACAAAAGCCCCAGAATAGTCAAAGTAATCTTGAAAAAGAGAACAAAGCTGGAGGCATCACACTTGTTAATTTCAAAATATACACTACAGTACATATACAATACAGCTCAGTAATTAAAGCAGTATTGCACTGGCAGAACGACAGATATGTAGACCAACGAAACATCATAGAAAGCCCAGAAATAACCTCATGCATATACAGTCAATTGATCTTTGACAAGGGTGCCAAGAACACACAATGGGGAAAGGATAGGCTTTTCAACAAATGGTACTGGGAAAACTAGATATCCATAAGCACAGAAACGAAACTGGACCTCTCATTACACCATACACAGAAATCAACTCAAAATGGATTAAAGATTTAAACACAAGACCTGAAGCTATAGAACTCCTAGAATAACACACAGGTGAAAAGCTTCTTGACATTGGTCTTGGCAATGATTTCTCAGATATGACACTAAAAGCAGAGACAACAAAAGCAAAAATAAAGTGTGAATACAAACTAAAAATCTTCTGCACAGCAAAGGAAACAATCACAGCATGAAAAGGCAACCTACAGAATGGGAGAAAATATTTGCAAACTATATATATGATAAGAAGTTTATTTCCAATATAGATAAGAAACTCATAACTCAATAGTTTAAAAAAAAACCACAAACAATCTGATTTTAAAAATGGGAAAAGATTTTACCTAAATTATTTGAAAATGTATGTCTGCACAAACACTGGCACATGAATCATTATAGCAGCTTTATTCCTAATCGTCAAAACTGGGAAGTAACTAAAACATCCTTCAATAGTTACATGAAGGAAAAAAGTTGCACAACCATTCAACGGAATACAATTTAGTGATAAGAAGCAATGAGCTGTCAAGTCACGCAGATACATGGATGAATCTGAAATGCATATTGATAAGTGAAAAAAGCCAGTTTGCAAAGGCTACATGTTATAGGGTTTCCTTTTTTTTAAAGATTTTTTAATATTTTTTTTCCTTTTTTTCCCCAAAGCCCCCCTGGTACATAGTTGTATATTCCTCATTGTGGGTCCTTCTAGTTGTGGCATGTGGGACACTGCCTCAGTGTGGTTTGATGAGCAGTGCCATGTCCGCGCCCAGGATTTGAACCAACGAAACACTGGACCGCCTGCAGCGGGGTGCGTGAACTTAACCACTCGGCCACGGGGCCAGCCCCAGTTATAGGAATTCATTTATATGATATTCTAGAGAAGATAAAACTATAAAGAGAATGAACAGATCAGCGGTTTTTAGAGGTTGGGGCGTTGTTAAATAGGTGTAATACAGAAGGTTTTATGGTGATTAAACCAGTACATATGGAAATGTAATGGCGGAGACATGGCATTGTGCATTTGTCAAAACCCATAGAGCTTTACTGCACAAAGAATGAACCATTAAATATGCTCATCTAAAAAATATCATTTAAGAAGCCATGGATCTCAAGAGCAAATACAGAATATGACAAAAGAATCTAACAGTATTACAAATGCGTGAAACAACCTCACAGAAGAGAGTGGAGGGAAAAGGTGCTAACCTAAGTAATTTGGAAAATAAAGATCTCTAAGACTAAAGTCAAAAGGAACTGTACATAGGCTCTATATGCTACTTGATAAAGTTGTTTCTCAGGGCAATATGTGTTAACTTTGAAGCCACTGTACACTTATACTGGAATTGAACAATTAGTCAAATTGATGTGGATGGTGGAAGTCACACTGTTGGAGTAGGAGGTTACAGATAAACAACGGGAAGAAGTTAGAATAATCCATGTGGTAATGGATTAGACTTGGAGACAACCAAATTAACTCATTTTCAACTTAGTATCAACCAATATAGTTTCATATAAAAATATTTATAGGTATGTATATATACACAGGTTAGTATATACGCATGTATTTTCTTACTCCGCCAGCTGAGGGGGTCTAGAAGCAATGACTCCCTGGTAGCAGTGAGCTCACCTAACATTCAGATCTTGTTTTATAACACAATTCACCAGTAAAAGTAACAAGGTTTCCTGGGGAAAAAAAACTGCTTGTAGGACTGGAAAAGGAAACATACAGGTGAATCTGGAGCATCTTCTAGTGCCAGAAAGTAAAGAAGCACTCAAAAGAAAAACAAAGACAAAAATTAAAAAAAAAATAAGTAATGTGAGTACATCAAGGGGACATAGGAGTGAACTGAAAGAACTCTCATTGGCCAAAGCTAGAACAATTTTAGCGACAAAATAATGTAGTACCAGATTACAAACAGAGTATAAACACTCATGAGTCCAGACTGCCATAAATTATTCAATAAGCAAATGGAGAATAGACAAATCTGTACAGAAGAATTACAAATAACTTAGGTAGATGTGCCACATGCAAAGGGAGAGAACATAACTCCCCACTCTTTATGTATGAGTTGTATGTAGTGGCTTCCTTTCAAAGACTCAGTATGGAAAGAGGGAAAAGGAGTGACTTTACAGTGGAGAAAACTGACAAACCCTGCCTCAGCCAGCTGATCAAGGGTAACATCAGGAGTGACAAGACACGCTGATAATATGTACTCTCCATAATATGTAATGAAACGGTGTTCTGCCCAAAATCCCATAACCTCAGTCTAATAATGAGAAAAATATTAGGTCACTTCACTGGACAGTGCTGTTCTCAGCTGCTGAGCATCAGAGCTACCAGTACTGGTCTTTCAATTTGGCTCTCTGTCAAGACGGCAAGACAGGCCCTTTTCTGATTCTCCTCTAAGACTAGACTATACCGTTGAACAAGAAGGATCAGAGATGATGGGAGAGACAAATGTACAAATTACACTGTTGCTTCTAAATATAGCCATGCTCAGATATCTGTCAGGTCCAGACTGCCCGACAGACACCCGCCCAGGCTTCTCAGGAAGGCCTCACAGGAGTTTCATTAGCGATGGAGTAAATCCAAGCTGATAGATGTTGAGAATGGGAACTGGGGCAGAAAGTGTGGATTTTTCTTTCAAGAAGTTTGGCTTTGACTCTGTGACTGGCAGAGAGTGGTCTTGTATTTTCTGTTGTGTGCCACAGTACGCCTCACCAGGACAGTTTCCTCAGCAGCTTCAAAAGCATTTGTCAGTAAAAATCCAGATCAGAAAACAACTGAGCAAATGTCTCTCAAAATGAAAGAGAATTGAGGGGGGGAATTTTATCTTTTCTTGGCTCCAGAGAATGTGGCCCGAGAGAGATGTATCATTAAGTATCATAAACTTCTTTTGCTTTGTTTACGGGAAGAAGATGGTTAGTATATTTGTTTCATATTGTTGTAAAAATTATCACAAACTTGGTGGTTTAAACATTAATTTATTATCTTACAGCTTCGGAGGTCAGAAGTCCAAAATCAGTTTCACTAGGCTACAGCCAAGGGGTTGGTAGGCCCGAGTTCCTCCTAGAGGCTCTATGACAGAATCCGTTTCCTTGCCTTTTCTGGCTTCTAGAGGCTACCTGCATTCCTTGATTCATGTCTCCCTTGCTCCATCATCAAAGCCAGCAACAGTGGGTTGACTTCTACTCATGCTGCCTTCTCTCTGATTCTCTGCAGCTGGGGAAATCTCTTTGCTTGCGATAATGCATATGATTACATTGGGCCCACCAGGACAATCCAGGCTACCCTCACCATTTTAAGATTCTTAACTACAATCACATGTGCAAAGTCCCTTTTGCAACTTAACATTCATGGATTCATGGGTTCTGAGAATGAGAACACGGGCTTCTTTGGAGGCCATTATTCTGTTTATCACACCTGAGACCTGTAGATTCATATACATCTGTAGTTATTCACTGGTTATCATCTCCCATAAACATCTCAAACACAGGATCTCTACAACTAAATTAATCTTCCCCCAAATGTGTTTCTTTCTTGATGGAGATACCTCCATCCAACAACCTAAACTTAAAGCTGAAGAACGTTTTTCTGTAATCCCTCATCAGATTGGTAAATCCGCTTGTTTTAATTCCCAAATATTTCTCAATCTATTCCTGCCCTATACTTCTCTTCCCACTAAGTACATTTGTGCACTTTTTGTTTCCCTGAAAAGAAAGTACTTCTTGATTAATGGTGTCTGGCATTTTGCTAGCTGATGGAGCTACTCATGTGGATAAGTTACCCATGTTGTCTGTCTCAATGGAATTTACAGTCTAGCTTGGGAAAACACACATTAAACAAATAAAGATGTATGATAAATGTCCTGGAAAAGGACATTCCTGATCTTTCTGATCACCCACCCCTGGTTCAGTTTTCAAAACTGATGTTAAAAATTTATGGATTTTTTTGAGAGAGGCCATCAAGCCAGCTAACTTAAATGCAGTAAACAGTAAGTGTTTGTGTGTGCGTGTGTGTGTGTGTGTGACTTTTCCCTGATTCTGGAATAAAAATAGGGAAAATAAGACTGCTAAATTAGATGATAAATATGGCAACTTACTTTTAATAAAATCAAGCTAGAATGGCTTTTAGGGCTCATCGTGATCAATTATTGTCTAAATGGAGTTAAATTTCAGATTTTAGGGCCAGAAACTAGATGTAATGAACCAGAATGCCTGAGGTTGGGTCTGGAGATCTACATTTTAAACAAGTAGCCCATGAGTTTGTTGTACACAGGAACATTAGGCAATTATTGAGCCAATTTCAACTCACCAATCTCTGTTCCATACCCAGCTTCTATAGTCTGTCCACATTCCTTGGCTCATGGCCTCTTTCTATCTTCAAAGCCAGGAATGACAGGAGGAATCCTCAATGTGCATCTCTCTGACTCTTCCGTGGACACATCTCACTCTGACCACAGTCAGGAAAGTTGCTCTGCTTTTGAGGACTCAAGTGATTAGATTCGTCCCACCTGGATAATCCAGGTTAATCTCCTCATTTCAAGATCCTTAAATTTAGCCATGTCTCCAAAGTCCCTTTAGCCATGTAAAGTAACATATTCAAAGGGTCAGGAAGTGGATATCTTGAAGAGGAGGGGGACATTATTCTTCCTACACAATACATTGTGTGCTGAGGGCCCTTTCTTAGCTGCTACACATTAACCACTGTATTGATCAGTAGCACATTCCTTTTACCAAGATGAAAACAAGAGAGAAACCTTTCAGGAGACATACTGAAAAGACTTTTCATCAGTCAGCATTTGATCCAAATAGAGCCTTAAAGGGAGAACTTATGACTTCCAATATTCTATAGGACTCTACAGATCTCTATTAGACTTCAATATTAATATGCATTTAATTTGATATAAAAGTGAAATGGTCAATAGCTTAATAGTTGGTTCTTATGGATGCTTCATATGGTTATAAGAATTTAGAATATTATTTTACTAAGTTATTATATTAGGATTCTCCAGAGAAATAGAACCAATAGGATATATAGAGATACACAGAAAGAGATTTAGTGCGAGTGATTGGCTCACACAATTATGGAAGTTGAGAGGTTCCACAATCTTCCGTCAGCAAGCTGGAGGCCCAGGACAACCAGTGGTATAGTTCCAGTCCAAACCCAAAGGCCTAAGAACCAGGGGAGCCTATGGTATAACTCAGAATTTGAAGGCCCAAGAACCTGAAGCATCAGTGTCTGAAGGCAAGAGAAGATGGACATCCCAGCTCAAGCAGAGAGCAAATTCACCCTTTCTCCACCGTTTTGTTCTATTCAGGCCTCAATGGATTGGATGATGTCCACCCACACTGGTGAAAAGGGATGTTCTTTATTAAGCCTACCAATTCAAATGCTAACCTCTTCTGGAAACACACTCACAGACATACCTAGAAATAACGTTTTACCAGCTATCTGAGCATCCCTTAGCCCAGTCAAGTTGACACATAAAAGTAACTATCACCATTATCAGGTGTGTGTCGAGTGTCATGTAGAGATTGCAATTTGGATTAGAGAACAGGAGATGGGCGCTCTAACTCAGATTCCCACCTTTATTTATATCATGCTACCATCAACACAAAATAAGACAGGAAGAATTTTATGCCTAGTCCACAATCTTTATTTTAACATAATCTCCTAATGTAGGTTGCCATATGCTTTTAAAACTTGGAGGCTTACTTGCTTGTATTCTGTTTGTGATATATATTTTTGTAGTTTTGTGGCAAGTTTAGGAACTCACTAAAGACTTAAGGATTGAAGCACAGGATATGTTGAGCTTGAGATGTTGAAATTTTCCATGAGATGATGGTTAGGAGCACAGAGCACAGATAAAAGAAATAAAAGGCATCCAAATTAAGATCTGCTTTATTTTCAAACTAATCACAGTTTTTTTAGGCAAGAAGTAACTCCTGACACTTTAGAATGGAAGATGCCGTAATCAAAGCTATATAAATCACAACGCAACAAGGTAAAAGTTTCCAACAGCACAGTGCACTCCTTGTTCTATACAAAGAGTCACAGCCCTCCCCTGAGGAAACCCCGCAATGACATACTGTTTTCATCACACATAGGCCTACTCAGAGATAAACAAATCCAGTACAGATACGCATTCGTGGAAAGATGCTTATACTTCCCATTTGAACTTCTCTGCTCAGTGTTAAGAAAGTTAATGAAAGCTGTGTTGACTATTTCTATTGAAAGTTTCGTGAGGCAAGCACAAAGGAGTGTGTAACTAGACTTACTATAACCCTTGAGCACCAAAGAAAATTAAATTTGTATCAGGAAGCATTAAAACCAAGATATTTTTCTAAATGATGAGGTGCTCTGAAATACAAGATCATGCTCCAAAAATGATTGTGCTGAGCCCATAATCTGACATTTTACTACAGAAAGATCTCCACTGAGAGACATAAAAGAATGGGTTAAGGAATTCTACTGTCATCCCTTTCCCATTTTGTTCTAAATCTCTCTAAACATACTCAATGTCATCTAAAGCACGTTGAAAACAGAAACACACTACCCTTGTCTATTAAACAAGATATCAGAAAATTTCCCCGTCATACATCACATGATTAAAGCTCAGATGTCTTTCCCGGAGCTGACTATATCAGCAGAGAATGCTTTTAGTGGGTTTTCACATCGTTCATAAAGGATGTTGAGCCAGCTGTGACAAAACAGTAGCAACAGAGGATGTCAAACATCAGGCACAATTTAACAAGGAGACATAGCTCATGTTACCAAATTGCTTCTGTGTGCACCATAGTTCATCAGGGAGTCTGTCATCCAAGCACCTCAGCAGGCATCCCTTTCTCCCTGTAATGTTTCTGATTCTTAGAGGCGCAGCAAAAACAATCAGAAACCTCTTCCTTTTCTCTCTTCCTGACCCCAACCCCTCGTGTTGCACACAGCCAAAAAAGTATTACATAGTGTATTAGAAAGGAAAAAAATTAAAATCTCAAAAAATGAAATTGATTGGGTAGGGCTGGGTAGAGGTCAGAAAATGAGAGAGAAAGATCACAGCGAACTTACCAACTACAAACCTTCAACAGAATGCGGATGACCATTAAATGGGCATCTCCACTCCTAACTCTTAACATGTTCCAAATCTATTCTTCTATACGCTCTTAATTGTCTACAGTTAAATATCCTATAACAGCCATTTGTCTGCAAACTGAAATAATTATTTTTTTCCCATTAACTTTTTCTATATATCCTGTTTCTGTCATTTTACCATCATTCTTCCCGGGCTAGACACCCTGGAACCATCTTTTACTTTAAAGCAAAATGTTTACCAGACTCTCAATTTCTTCTGGCTGTTGTTCAAATACTCACAGTTTAGGCCCATTCCAGAAGCTTAATAACTTATTGAACTTGAGGAAATGAGCCAAACTGGGAGAGACATACTTTTGAAAGCAAACATTAAAAACCTTAAAATAAAGTTTAAATATAACTGGACTACTTAGATGTGGTGGGAAAGTGACATAAAATCATCAGCATCAACTATAATGAAGGTGTTTTATAATGTCAATATTCTTCACACATGCAACTGACTTTTATTTAAATTATACCCCTTCAACAATTTTTTTAGTGATCTACATTCCTCTGAAGATTTAACAAAAATCTTTAATGTAATTGCTATAATGAAGTTGTCTATATTCTTTACTCACATAAATCTCTGTTTTTTAAATCATCTCCACCCTTCTAAGGGATGCCTTGCTGCCCAAGAAAACAGAAGAAAGGAAGGAAACAACTGTATCATTCCTTCCTAGCCACCATCCTCAGTCACATTTCTAACATTTTCCTCTTCTCTGAGATCTGCGCCCGTTAAGACGACTTGGCTTTTATTCAAAGAAGGGTGAACATGCTGCTGCACTGCCCTTGAGAACAAAGCAAGTGAAAATAGCCTAAACTTTGACATAACCATGTGGAAAACGGTGTGGTTTAAGTATACCTGAAGGCAAAGAGGTGGACAAATTGCTTTCTCAATATTCTTTTCTCTCTACCGATTATATGAAATTATTGATGTTATCAGAGATGTTTACTATCAAATGACATTATGAAACTTAAGGCAGAAAATTAGAAGTATTAGTTTACCAAGAGTCAATTCAATAATTTGGTCTACTTTTGGCAAATGAGCACAGTTGCCCCACTTTGGAGCAGCCCACCATGTAGACGAACGTATATTATCTTGGGGTGGGAGTGGGGATGCAGCATAAGCCTATGGGGAAGCAAAAGGCTGACTCTGAAAGGAAGCATCTCTTTCACTTCACAGGGGAACAAAATAAGAAAAGAGAGAGTGAAAATGGAGTGTGTCTTAGATTTGCAATTTAATATCCAGTTTTGTCTATTTTCCATACTATGTCCTTGTTCTAATGATTTCTTCTCAGAGCATAATGAAAATGCCGTACCCAATAAGGCACAACAGCTAACAATGCCCTTCACACTTTCCAAGACATGGTAATGTTGGCTTTTTCTAGATGACTTAGATTTACTGTGTGAGAAAGAAAGGACATTACTTTAATTCTCTTCAATCAGGCAGAAAGATACATTGAGGCAAAATGGTTCCTAGGTGTTCCAGAGAAGACAGTCAAAAAGTTTCCTGGAATTTTTTGCCTTTTTATACATCCTCTTTCAGCTCTTATATCATTAGAGGCCTTATACACTACAAAAATCAATTAACGAGCCACATAAAATCGCATCAGGATGATAGATTCTAGGATGCTAGCAGATAGGAACTATACTCCTTGATGTCACTGCCATACTACAACCATATCCAAGCCCAGACATATCTCATTATCCCAGGGAGATCCAAATCCATCATTGTCACTGCTGATATTGGCATTAATGCCAGGATTGCGACTATAGCAAGTGTATGGAAAATCTACCATGTAAGCAGCCACTACCATATAACTCTCTGATGCAGAAACTGAAAAACTGAAGCCTAAAAGGATTGAAATGAGCATCAGTGGGACACACATAGTTTAATTCAATTGAATTCAAGTTTCAGCTCCTTTTGCTCTAGTCTTCTGGGTTTTGTATTTCCTGAAGATTACTGACCTTTCTGCACTTGGCCATGAACTATGAGTGAACTTCCACCCGCTCGAATTACTTGTCTTCTTCTCCTTTGATGAATGGTCTAACTTCTGGTGCCCAATAAATGATTCCTCCCTTCCTCTTTGGTATCACCAACTTCTGCTTGTGCTTAGTACCTCATGAAACACTACTGATGAATCAGATTTGGAGTCTGTTGAATCTGTTGAAATTAAGCAATAAGTGAGGCTGCTATCAATGGAGCAAATGATCATAAAATACTGTATGACTACCATTTGTTTAGGACCATGTTAGAACTAGTGAAGCTGTAATGACTGATTTCTGTGCTCAAGGAGTTTGGAATCTAGTTGGAAAGTCTAGACTAAGAAACAAATAAGAGTAAAGCAAGACAGCATAGTCATGAGCCAATCGGTGCAGCCCAGAATTGTCTTGCTATTAAGGTTCCAAGGAAGAGCATCAAGGAAGTCTACAAGTACTAGAAAGGGTACAGCACAGTGGATCAGGCTAAGCTAGAAAATAAGGAGAGAAGAGGAATTGGATAGGTAAGAGGGAAGAGAATGAACATTCCAAGCAACACAAATACTATGTGTAAAGGCAAAGAGGTGGGAATGATGATGATTGGTTCTCATAGCGCTAAGAAGATGTGTATGTATCTTACCGTGTGGCCAAAGCAGAGGGTATCTGCATGATGGTTTAAGCGAGCTTCAAAGTATAAGGAGAAACTTGACTATTGATAAAGTTTTGGTTTGGAGGAAACAGGTTATTTCAGGCTATTGAACAGATGTATTAGAGTAACAGGAGCCTGAGTTACAGATAAACCCCATAATCTCAGTGGCTTAACATAATAGATATTTCTTTCTTACTTATGCGAAGTCTAAATCAGTCCAACTTGCCTCTGATTAGGAGACAAGTTTGTGTTTGGGTTGATTCAATAAATGACATCATAGCTCATATATAGCTTTCTGCCAACGTACATTTTATTATAAACTCAGCGAACATCTTTTAAGCACCTATTACATATTAGGCACTATGCTTGACTGACACTGGACATACTGACTGAGGCACAAGGTGTGGTCCGTGCCCTTGAGGAGCTCCCAGCTGGCGAGGAAGCCAGACAAGAAAAGAAATGAGCATTAGATCGTCTGCTACAGAACACAAAGGAAGGAAGTATTTCACAGTTTGAGGAAGCAGAGAGCTCAGCTCAGAACCTTCTGGTGAGAATTATTTGACTGTCTAATGACAGCAGTTGTTCTAGTGAGTGCTTGACAGAAACATTGTAAATCCCAAATTCAGCGGAAAAACACTTGATTTTTAATCTATTATTCCTATCAGCTACAAAGATACCTGCCATGCCACTTCTTTCCAAATTTGGATGTTTATTTTTCTACGGCTTCTGTGGCATTATAAGTATATCCTATTTTTGGTGGCCACTCCCAAACAAAACTTCTTCAGTTTTGCCCAGTATGTCAGAACTGGGAATAGGAGAAAGAAATTCTTCTCTTGACTCTGCCAGTGACTGGGTGTGTTTGTGTCAGAGAATTATCAGGGCTTTAGTTTTCTCCTTGTACAAAAATATATTGTTTCATCCAGTTCTAGTTTGAAATTATATACCTATAATATTCTGACTGAAGTTCTATTTCTCCTCAGGACATTTCTCTTCAATAGTGGATTTGCCGCCATCGTGCTATTTACATAGTTATGTACACAGAAACAGTAGAGTGTGCTGGTTATGGGTGTGGGATTTGAAGCTGGTGTGACTAGGTCCAAATCCTGCATAATACTCTTTTTAGCTGTATGAGCAAGGTAGTAAACTTCTTTGTGTCTTTAGTTTCCGTAAAATGGAGATAAGATTAGGACTTACCTCCTTTGGGTGATATGAAGATTAAGTGAGCTAATTCTGAGGGGCCCAAACTTCTTTGCTCACAGAGTGCAAAGTGCCACAGTAATTCTTTTCACTGTGTCCCCAGACCAAACGAAATACCTAATAGTTCCATATCTTAAGTAACTATTCCAAACAACTTAAGTATTTATGTCCTAACAACTTACAGGAGCAGCCACTGGAAAATAGAGTACACATAAATTAAAAGAAAAGATAATATTGCAAAGATATAACATTGTTGCAAGGAATGTTATGTGATCTAAGGTTGAAACTGTGACATAGCTTGAGCTAGAAGTTCAAGCAGTGTCCAACAGACATCCAGGACCACAATAATTCCCCTAAACATCTCAGATATTCCTCAGAGCTCCTGTGAGTTGGCTGCAATGCTCCACCAGCACACAGTTTGGGACCCACAGGGCTACTTCAAGTAAAGCACTTAGAACGGTGCGTGCCGCCTACCAGTGTTCAATACAGCGTTAGCTGTTTGTCTATCTTATCTCTGATTCAAACAACAACCCACAGTGGTAAAGTTTATTCTAACTATCTTCAGATTAGGAAACTGAGCTTCCAGAAGGTCACATACTTCGCCCACCAATACTAGGAAGTGGAGAAAATAGGATTTTCATTCAGGTTTATCTGAATCCAAAGCTTGTATAAGCTCTCTCCAATATATCAGCCTGCCTTCTTTTAGCTCAAGACCTGGCTGTCCTGAGAAATTTTAAACTTTAAGTTTTTATCCATGTATGCAGCATATTGGTAAGAGAGATATCCCCCAGAGCCGAAGAACAGCCCCTGTGTTATAATCTCTCAATAGATTTCCTTTATATTTAAAATTATGAAACATCTCAAACTGAAAAGGACGGAAGATAATGTGTAATTGCCACCCAAATCATACAGGTGTTAATATTTCATCATATTTTTTTCAAATTTTTTTAAGAAATAAAACATACACAAAGCTATGCTCTAACTTATCGCCTCCACCTGTCCCTTCTGCACTCCTCCCGCCCCAGGAGGAACCACACTCCTGAAGTTGGTAACATTGCTGTGCATGTTCTTGTTCTTTCAGTCCGCACATATACACATGGTGTCTACAAACCATGCAAACTCTGGAAGGCCAAGATCTATATGTTTATCTTTAGATTTTCTTTTCAATATTGTAGCCCCAGTACCTAGAACAGAGCCTGGCACCTGACAGACACTCTACAATTTTCTGAATGATTAGACATAGAGATGTTATTCATATTTTTAAATGCATATAAATATCGTCATACTATGTATTCTCTTGCAATTTTCTTTTTTCAAACACTATGTTTCTAAGATTAATCATATTTGATATGTGTAGATCTACTTCATTCATCTTAACTGCTGTATAGTGTTCCCTTACACGAGTAAACAGCATATTATCTATCCATTTCCCTAAGGATATTTAGATTTTACTGTATTAAAGCATGTTGCATTAAACATTGTTGTACAAATTACATAATAGTGAGATATTTTCTCATATTTGTCAGATTGATAAAGTTTACTATTATGATAAATCTAAGTGTTGGTGGTAACACATAGATTGCTGATGGGAACTTGTCAACAATTAGTAAAATTTGATACTCAGATGCTATGAGCCAGCAATACCACTGCCATGAATAGATCAGCAAGGACCTGAGTACAAGAGTGTTTAATCTCAATGCTTTTAACAATGAGAGTTACTTGCCATGTTCTCTTATTTTTGTCATTCATTGATGCATAACAAATTTACCCCAAAACTTAGTGGCTAAAAATTACAATTACAAATTTAGTACAATCATTTTGTGAATCAATCAGTGACTTAGAAAAGGAACAGCATAGACAGCTGTCTTTGCTCCACAATGTCTGAGGCCTTGGCTAGACGGACTTGAAGCCTGGAAGTGGAAATCATCTGGAAGCATCGTTATTCACACATCTGATCATTGATGCTGGTTGTTGGCAGGAACCTTAGCTGGAGCTGTTAGATAGTCTACATGTGGCATCTTCATGTGACTTGGGCTTCGTCACAGCATGGTGGCCTCAAACATCTTTTCCGGCAGCTCAGAACCCCACAGCAGAGTGTCCTGAGAGAACCAGGTAGAAACCCTATCATTTTTTATGATCTAATCTCAGAAGTCACATGGCATTCCTTTCACCATAGTCACTGGTCTACCCAAATTAAAGCATTTCCACTGTGGGCCCAGGCCTGTCTGGATTAAAGTGGGAGAAACATAGACCCCCATCTGTCAATGGAAGAAGCTTCAAAGAACATATGGAACGAGAAACTTTATTGCAGTCATTTTTGGAAAGATAACATCTGTTCCATCTCTCCTGCCTTCCTCCTCATTCCCCCTCTCTTTTTTCCATCTTTGTTACGTTCCCTGAAGTTATTAGGCATTAGGGCCTCTGTATAAATTCTATGTGTCATAATAATAAAAGATAGTGTAAGGCTTAGAGAGAAAGTTTATGAATGCATGTATACATATTACGCGCATTCATAACTTTCTCTCTGAATCACACTTTTATTGCTATTATTTCCATGCATAAAATAGTCTTTCTATTAGCCTTTGCCACCACATACTATTCGATCAA
This sequence comes from Equus quagga, assembly GCF_021613505.1. Taxonomy (NCBI): domain Eukaryota; kingdom Metazoa; phylum Chordata; class Mammalia; order Perissodactyla; family Equidae; genus Equus; species Equus quagga. Next base: position 74,425,397 of record NC_060274.1, on the reverse strand, counting down.
ACATATTCCCCTACATGGCTTTGTTCTTAAATGGTACACAAGTGAAACAAGCATGCACTTGCACTGTTCCAGCAGGCCTTTACCTGTCGTGCTATACTTGGTTATCTTTCATGCTTTGGCCTCCTTACTTCTCCAGTAGGTTCTCTTGTTAGAAAGAGCTAGATAAAACACAGTGTTTATTCCATTATTATTTTGCTATTCTTTGGGTGAAAACACATCTCATGACTGATGTTTCACACGTTTCCCACTTGTAGTAAATGTATGCATGACTTCCTGAATTGCTTTATACGTTCTGGACAATCTTAGAATTTTCTTTTGTACTCTATTTTAGTTAGACATTGTATATCAGCACATAGCTTTCTGAAGTAAATTGTGAGACTCTCAATCTAAAAATTACATTAGCATCTTTAAACATCAGCTCAGAAAACCCTGGTTCTTCTAAAGTAAATTTACTTTTCTTTAGGGGTTTCCCCATGGGTTGTGGTATGTTCAAATGCCCTAGATAACCTTAGGGATTTTCCAACCTTGTGAGCAGGCTTGATACTCAGAAATTAGAATTTTAAATTATGTGTGTAACTCAATATCTTCTTTCTTTTCCTAGATCATCTAGGATGTCTGGGGCTTTATTTGACATGTAATTTTAGAAATGACTTTTGGCTTTGCTAATGGAACAATATCTCTTTTCTCTTTCTTCTTACCTTGTCAAGTCTTCAAATCTATTATATGGTATTTGCTCATGTACTCTCAACTCAGTGACCATGTTCTATATTTTTTTAAAATATAAGCACTGTAAACATTTTGTGGAAATAGTAAGCATGTAAAGAGTAAAGAAGAAAGGCAATGAAAACAAGAGGAAAGGAAATGGTAAAAGTGTTTAAATCAAAGATTAATTAAATTATCTTAGCTCTGTCAGTTGGGCAACAAGAGCTTCTCTTTCTTCTCCCCACACAGTCCATTCCAGCGGTGCCAGCCCCTCAGTCTCCCCCAGTGCACCCAGCCCGTCAGGCCTGTCTGTCTCTGGACGTGCAGGTGACGAGGTCTGGAATGACCTTCCCCTTTCTTCTGATGAAAGCTTTCTCTTGGCTCAAATGCTATTTTCTCTGTGTCAAATCACAGTTCCTGTTTCGAGTATATAGTTCTTTTCATGTCATCCCGAATAGCTATTTACATGTCTATCTCTCCCACAAAGTTCCTCAGGGACTGGGCCCTGTTTTATTCATTTCTGTAACCTTAGTACCAGACAAATATTTGTTCAACTCGTGTATAATGAATGACGATACTTATGACCTTGAATAAGTGACTTAGCCTACCTGTGCGTTTTACTTTGTAAAATGAAAAAAATAATAGTACCTAACTTAAAGGATTGTTTTGAAGATTAAATGAAATAATCCATGTAGAACATAATGCCTGACGCATAATTCTTGTTCAGTAAATTTTTAGCTGTTGTTAAGTATATATATATTTTTAATTGTATTTAATCACCAAAATCCTATAATTATAAATAACGGACATGCAATTGGATGTTTTATTTTCTAAGTTTTCTTTTTATAAAAGACCATTTGACAGATAGTTTAAATGCCAATGTTAGAAATAGACTCGTTTACCACCACAATGACATATCTTTCTGTAGAAAGACTGTATGAAGGGTCTTCTCTTTCTGTAACAGAAAAGCTGATTTGCAATATGGCATCATAAAGTGCCTACAGGGAGAAATATCCAGATCAACTGCTAACACCCCTGGCCATCAAAGTAAGCTCTGTTTGACTCTGGGGTCTCACATGTCTTTCTCAGCAGCTCTTTTATCAGCTCTCTTTCATCATGTAAACCATCAGATAAATTTTGTGGTTTAAATTTTTCGTATTAAAAATTCAGAATAGGTTAATTTATCTATAGTAGCTGTTTTTGCTACAGACAACTTTTACGAAAAAATAAAGCTTATAAGATACAGGCCATGAACTGTTGTTGCTGATTCTAAAAGCAGAACATGCTTTGATGAGAATATTTCCTAAAAATAACACAGGAGGGGCTGGCCCGGTGGTGTAGTGGTTGACTTGTGTGCTCTGCTTCGGCGGTCCAGGGTTCGGCAGTTAGGATCCCAGGCGTGGGCCTATGCACGACTCATCAGCCATGCTGTGGCATCATCCCACATATAAAATAAAGGAAGATGGGCATGGATGTTAGCTCAGGGCCAACCTTCCTCAGCAAAAAGAGGAGGACTGGTGGTGGATGTTAGCTCAGGGCTAATCTTCCTCAAGAAAAATAAACTAAAATAACACAGGAATTAGAGATTCTGAAAAATAGGCCTCCAGCTTTGTTCGCTAAACTGTTAAAAAGTGGAGCAGTGGGGAGCATCATACACACATAAAACAGATGCCAATTTTAACCATTGGATTTGACAGAAGTAAATTTTACCATTTTACTATCAGTTGAGTTTTATGTTAAATATTTTCTAAATAATAGATATGTTCAGATATGTTTTAAAGGCTGTATCTCACGTATCATACATTCATGATGTTTTATATTAAAATATTCAATATCTTGGCAGTAGCAATATTCCACAAGCAAAGTTTTACGTTGTGATGTGAATACGTCCAATTTTATCTTTCTTTTTATTCCAGTATAGTTCACCAAGTACAGGATGTAAATAAATATATTTTCCAGGTTCATTTATTTTGGAGGACTCCAGTGAGGAAACATATGTTGCTAGCTATTTATATAACTCTGAACGTTAATTGTCAGATTTCCCAAAATGAACACACTGATTGAAAATATACTTCCGACCAACTTCGTCCAAAAAAAAGACACACAGACTTTGAAAGGTGTGGCTTTCTAGCGCCATGCAATTGACCTGACCTCTTAAATTATACAGACCGATCATTTTGCAAGTCAGATATTTCACTTATTCTAACAACTGTGGCAGATTAACCTTCTGCAACCTACTTATGGTCAGTATTTATTTTAACCAAACCATTCTACTCAAACACAAACATTTCCTAATACCATACCAGGTGACACAATGAGAGAGAAGAGAGCAAGAAAAGAAGTAATAGAGTTGAAAGAAGAATTCATTAGTGTGAAGTTTTCTAACTTGTAGTCTTCACCAAAATCTCCTTCATCATGGAGACCATACTTTTCAGTTAAATAGGGAATGGGAAGGGGATGAATGAGGTTGTTTTTATTAGCGAGGATGGGCTAAGTTTATGCTGTACTAACAATAACCAAATCTCAATGGCCTAACTCAAGAAAAGACTATTTCCCATTTTCCTCATTTATGCAGTGTCTACTGTGGGTCTGATGATGCAGACTGCTTTGACCACTGATCCACCGCCTACCTAGAAAGCCTCTTCCGTACTTGCTGCAGCTGGGGATGGGAGCACGAGAAGATCCGTGTGTGCTACTAAATGCTTCAGCCCAAAATGACACTGATAATTGAATGCCTCATCCTATAAGACGATCCACTCACAGCTCATTGGCTTTCCATTTGCTTACAAGGATAGAAGATCCAAACATTGTTGAAAACACTAGAAACGCCTATCATACAATTCTAAACAGAACCTAACAGGGTTTCCCCCATAACAGTCACTGCACGGTGAATTAACTCCAACTTCAACTATCCAAATAATTTAGTCTTAATCTAAGTTTTGCATATATAGCTGAGGTCATGGTTGTGCTCCTACCGGAATTCAGATATGTCTGGGTAGCCTGGAGATTTGGTGGCACAGATCCACCAAAAGTCCATTTGTAAGAGACTAGTGAGGAAAAGACTCACCCTAAGGGAGCAGGGAGTTGGGAAGATCATAGTGTTCCAATAGCAGAACCTTGGAGAAGAAGGAAGTTTGAGTAGTGTTTGGGTGAGTGGCGCTCTTATTTAGAGTGACTGAAAGAGTTGCTCTATTAACCCTTGAAAGCTTGGCGTACAATCTCCTCTGTTTTGAATACCCATTTAACAAATACAATCTAATACAATACAAGGGGATCTCTCCCATGCTTTGACTCTGAATAGAACTCGACACTCAGAAAGCTGCAGAATCAGCAGCAGGAGTTGATATTGCCTGGCAGCAAATGGTGGTATCCCGTAGAAGTGGTCATAGTGCCAGTGACCAGGAGACACAGCAGTCCCCAAAAGATCAGAATCAATTTTAAAGTGATAATGCCCAACAGAAGCAGTATCAGTGGCCCAGCAGATGGAGGCAGTAATACAACAGCATGATACAGAGTGGGACCAAAGCAGAAGAGTGGAAAAAGTGTACACTTATTATAGGGTAACTGAGCATATTTTTTGGTAGTGCCTTGCTCAGATCCACCTTAGCAGGCAAGAACACCCATCCCCCAGTTGCTGGGTGTGTTAGCTGCTCATAGTTCACAACTGGCCCCTCTCTAGAGAATTGCCTCCACTCAAACGAAAGTTCTCTTGCCCAGGGGATGGCACTCCTCTTAAAGACACCTTGTTGTCAATAACTAACCGACCTGGGTATATAAAGGTTACACTGCTTGCCTCAAGGTGAGGTCAACTCTGGGTGCTTCTCACACTCCAGAGTTCCCTGTGGGATCAGGTTGAAGCTACATTCTAACTAAGACCATATACCCTTGCTTAGCTCCATCTCCTGCATCCCTCATTCCCTCTTCCTTTCTCCCTGGAGTGGAAGCCCTAACACAGCCTCTGCTTCTAGAGAACTTAGCATAAACAGTGAGGAAATGTAAGCAGTTTCTATGGGTCACAGAAAATAAAGACTCTAGCTTCCAAAAAGAGGTGGCACACGCATTAGGATCTGCAGATTCAGGAAAGTCTTCCCTTTGTCCAAACTTTTGCTCTTCTTATAGGTTCAGCTTGAGCATCTCACCTCTCTCCTCAATGACTGCAAATCTTACCCATCCTTGTAGACCTACCTTAAGGCCATTAGCTTTCATAGAATCTTTCCAGACCACTCTAACCCACAGTGACACTCTCTGAAGTTTAATGCTACTTGCTGTTTGTGCCATTAATTTAGCAATTGATCCTTCAACACTGTGACATTTCAACATCTCTTCTAATAATTCTTCTAGTATTAAGCATCTACTATGCCAGACACTGGGTGACGAAAGCAAGACACGGTGCTACTTTCTGTGAACTGTCTTTAATGGAGGATGCAAATATGTAAACCTATTACAGTACTTGGAAGTATATAACACAGTGTGACAACTGGGGATATTTTTACAACGGCAATATTTTAACCGTATTTTGAAAGATGATTAGAAATTAAGGAGAAAGAAAGCATTTCAGGTAAAAGCATTAGAAATGGTACACTCTAGGAATTAAGATTGATTTATTGCATAGGTTAAAAGCAGGAAGGAGAGAATAGAAGAAAATAAATGTGGAAAGGAAAGTAAGATCCTGACTGTAAAAGGCCTTCTGTGTCATGCTGAGACACTTAACTTCTATCCAGTAGGCAATAAGGAGCCAGCAAGTGTTAGTAAGCCCAGGATGATGATTGCATATATTATATTATAATCCATAAGCCTTACTATCTGTGGTTTCAAAATAAGGCAATCTTTCCTTCAAAAAATTATAAAATATCTTATGTGAAAAAAATGTGTACAGTATAATATAATGATTAGCTATGCACGCTTCACTCAGCTTAAGAAATAAAACATTTCAACTGTTTCCATTACTCTTCCTCTCCTAACATATAACTACTATCCTGAATCTGGTGCTTATCATTCCATGCTTTATTTTCCCCATATTTTTACTACATATAATGTATATAAATATAATCACCTGGATGTATTCTTCTGTACCTTGCTTTCTTTGATTTATATCACATTTGTGAAATTGATTCCTGTTGATATGCAAAGCTCAGATGCATTCTCCTTTACTGATACACAGTGTTCTATTGTGTTGATATACTGCACTTTTTTATCCCTTCTCCTATAACATATATTTATTTCCAGTTTAATCGTTATACATGTTGCCATTATGAACATCCTTACACATGTTTCTTTGTATGTATCTAGGAGAGAGGTATAAAAATGAAACTGCTGGGTTGGTATTCGTGTTTCCGGCTTTACTCAATATTGCCAACTAAAGTGTTTGTACCAATTTATAGCCTGGCCAAAAAGTATAATATTCTCATTGCCCTTCATTCTCTCCAATACTTAGTCTTATCACACTTGATATTTTTAGTATTTCATTGTAGAAATAGTATTTCCTTGTGAAACTTTTGTGCAATTAGTTTTCATTTGACTACTCATGAGATTTTTGTATGCTTTGCTCATTTTTCCTTTTTTTTCTTGATTTATAGGAATTCCCGTCAGATATATGTGCTGCAAATATCTTTTTCAGTCTAAGGTTTATCGTTGTACTTTATTGTGTGTTTTTTTAAGATCCAGGTATTTTCATTTTAATAGGGTCATATATGAAGCTAGTTTTTAATATATTTGTGGTTTTTTTGTTCGTTTGCTTACAAAATCTTTCCATATTTAAGTGCATAAAAATATTGTCCTATATTTTCACCTATGTACTTAAAATACTACTTTTCTCAGTTAGGTCTTAACATTTTAAATTTATTTTTTATATGGTGTAAAATACGGACCATATTTTCTTTCTACATGGTGTTCATATGAGTCACTAAATAATTGATCTCTTTGTTCTTTTGGAACCAATTGAGAAATAGAAGTAAAAGTCAGAAAAAGAGGAACTCAAAGTCTTACCTTTACTACTGGAAAAAGTTGATTGCCGATTATGGTTTTAGATCTGAGGCCATGGTCTGAATGTTAGTTTCTTGCCAAAATTCATATGTTGAAATCCTAACTCCTAAAGTGATGATATCAGGAAGTGGGGCCTTTGGAAATTGACTAGGTCATGAGGGTGAGCCTTTATGAATGGGATTAGTGCCTTTATAAGAGACTCCAGAGAGCTTGCGGGCACTCTTCCACAATGTGAGCACACAATAAAAAGACAGCTGTTTATGAACCAAGAAGCGGATTTCACCAGACACCAAACCTGCAAGGACCTTGATCTTGGATTTCTCAGACTCCAGAAGTGTGAGAAATAAATTTCTGTTGTCGATAAGCTACTCAGTTTATGATATTTCATTACAGCAGCCCAAACGTACTAAAACAGTTATTTACCCAGCCACTGGCACAGGTGGGATCCTATTGGCCTCCTTCTTAAGTAGCAGATCCATGCAAATGAGAGCAGATAAGAATGTAGCCTCTCCATAGACAGGCAGATCCAAAGAGAGCAAGCAGTGAAGAAGTTGCTTGGCAGAGGATGCTCCACAGCTTCTCTCAAACTCACCAACCTAAATAATCCTTCCTCCTTCCAAGATGTGGGGTCAATAAAGAGCGAGAGCAGAAGACAAAAGAGTTATTTTAGCTGAAAGTCCTCATGTGGAAACATAAGAAGTGAAGGATAAGAGACCGTCCCCCTTAATATTTGGAATAACCATGGGCACATGATCCTAAAACCATGTGAATAAGGGAGGGGGAGGGGCAGTAACGATGGGCCATGTAAAAAACCATAAAGTCAAACAGAAACGAGATTGAAAAGACAGAGATGAGCCTTTTGAACTTGGAAACAGTAAACTCACTTTTGGATTTCTAGTTGCAGCTCGACTGCGGCCTGCTTGATTTTTCTTTCTCGTTCTCGGATGACTGAGTTTACCCGTTGTATCCTTACCATAACTTGCCCCTCTCTCCACTTCCGGGAGTGAATTTACGTTTCTTGCCATCATACAGCCCACAACTAGATTACAACAAAGAAAAGAGAAAGAGTAGAAAGATACTTACATCCATGAAACATAATTACCAGACTTTTTCAGAAGATTCTAGATTATGATTATCTTATATCCATCATTTTGTTACAATGCCTTTACCCACAGCAAATTTCATGTTTAATGATTCATGTACTTTTCCCAATTATACTTGAAGATTCTGTCAATTGTGTTCTATTTTATAATGTAAATGAAATATGTTAGTGTAAAAAATATTTTAAATGATATAAAGAAAACACAATAAACAAAAATATAAATGACAGAAATCACAGTTAAATGGAAAATACAAGTATAATAATAGACTCCTCTAGACTTCAGTTTTTAAAATTTTCTATAAAAATAGAAGTTTGGATTCCCCTCTGGGGACAAATTATGCCTCTAATTAAAGAAAAACACTGAAATGGGACTTTTGGTTATGCAAAGGTAAAGAACAGACTTTATTCTGGAATGACTCTAAGAAAATGAGGGGAAACTAGCTAAGGTAAAACTTTTTAATATAAAATGTATTCTTAGAGGAAAATCTCATTCAAGACTGCATTTTGTAGACAGTGGGATAGTGGCTTAGACTGTTACTACTTGAGCATTAAGAAAAAGTGTGTGTGACCTGTGAAGTCTGGAGAAGTTGGGGAAACCCCTGTTACTGAAAGTATGACAACACAGGAGTCTGTTTTATCAATATAGTACCAGACAGTGGTGCTGGGAACAATCATTCTAAGGTATTACCTATATGAGCATGTCTGCTCTAACAATAGGCAGGATAAGGGGATCTTTTAAAATGTTACTTCTTCAAAGAGTCAAAATGTCAAAAAACAAAAGAGCTAGGGTGTCAAAAAAATTCAACCTATTTTAAAAGGTGGATAAAATCACTCGACTTAGTGTCTTTCAAGCTCATGAGGAAACTGCTATATAAAAGTGTATTTGATAAAAAGATAATACATCACCAACCACTGGATTTGTTCTAGGAATGCAGGGGTGTTTTAACATCGAAAAATCAACTCATGTTGATACACATCAACAGAAGAAGAGAAAAATTGCATGATCATCTTGATATATGCAAAGAAAACATTTCAGATAATTCAACATGAATTTACAATAAAAACTCTTGGGGCAGGCCCAGTGATGTAGTGGTTAAGTTCACACACTCCATTTTAGTGGCCCAGGATTCACTGGTTCAGATCCTGGGCACAGACCTACACACTGCTCATCAAGCCGTGCTGTGACAGCATCCCACATACAAAATAGAGGAAGATTGACACAGATGTTAGCTCAGGGCCACTCTTCCTCACCAAAAAAAATAAAAATAAAATAACTTTGCTAGGAATAAATCTAACAAAAATATGTAAGTACAAAGCATTACTGAGAAAAATCAAAGTGAATGTAAATAGATGTAGGGATATACCATGGTCATGAATTGTAAAACTCAATATTATAAAAATGTAAACTACAAATTGATCTATGAATACTATACAAATTTCAGTTCTTTTTTGATGTGTTGAAAATTTGATTCTAAAATTTACATGAAAATGTAAAAAGCCAAGAATAACCAAGACAAACTGGAAGAACAACAAAGCTGGAGAAATTACACTAACAGATCGTTAGGCATTAAAAAGCTATAGTAATTAAGACTGTGATTTTGGAACAAGGATAGACATATACACCAGTGAAGCAGAACTGAAAATCCAGAAACAGATCCATATATGTATACAAAATCACCTAATTTATGACAAAATGACACTGTAGTGCAGTGGAGAAAAGATAGTCTTTTCCAGGAAAGACAGATTTTTCAATATGAGAGCTGGGTCAATTAACTGGATATCTACATGAAAAAATAAAATTTGACCTCTATCTTACATCATACATAACAATCAACCTCAGGTAGACTGCAGATCTAACTTTGAAATGCAAAATACTAAAGCTTTCATAAGGAAACAGAAGAATATCTGTACGACATGAGATAGGCAAGTATTCTCAAATAGGATTCTAAAAAGGCTGAGGAAAAGGAAAAGATGAAAAATGGAACTATGCTAAAGCAAACAATTTCTGGTCTTCAAAAGGAAAAGACACCATCAAAAAGCTAAAAGGGCAGGCCAAGCCCCGGGCCTGAGTAGTTAAGTTTACGCACTCCGCTTCCACAGCCCAGGGTTTCACTGGTTCGGATCCTGGGTGTGGACCTAGCACCACTCATCAAGCCATGCTGAGGCGGCATCCCACGTAGAACTAGAAGGACCTACAACTAGAATATACAACTATGTACTGGGGTGCTTTGGGGAGAGGAAGAAAAGGGAAAAAGAAAGAAAAAAAGAAGATTGGCAACAGATGTTAGCTCAGGGCAAATCTTTAAAAAAAAACCTAACTAAAAAGGTAAACCATGTATTGGGTATAAAAATACATTTTTTATAAATGCATTGTCAAAGAATGTATACAAAAAAATAAATAACACCTACAAATCAATAAGAAAAATATAAATAATACAACAGGAAGATAGGCAAAAGTCTTGAAAAAGCAATTCGCAAAAGGAACTATTCAAATGGCCTTTAAATATTTAAAAACGGGATTTAATAGTTATCAGATAAATACAAATTAAAACTGAAAAGAGATACTTCGCACTCTCCTCAAGATAATAAATTTTACAAAGATGGGCAATGCCAATTGTTGGAGAGGATATGAATCAAATGGTACTCTTATTGCTTGGAAGAAATTGCTAAAGCTCCTGAAGACTGATGTCCAATAATCCTGCAGTTCTATTCTTAGACTTGTACCCAACAGAAAGGCACATGTGTATTCACCAACAGACAGTGGCAATGTTCATGGCTGCGTTATTTGTAATAGCTCCCAACTGGGAGTATCAAATGTCTCTACCAGTAGAATAGATGAATAAATTATTGAGACAATAGATCACCACACAGTGATGAGAATAAAAGAACAGTAACTATAGCAACAACATGGTTGAATCTCACACACATACTACTTAAAGTGAAAGAATCAGACACAAAATGATCCTTGCTGTATGATTTCACTTACATCAAGTTAAAAAAACAGGAACACTGGTTATCCTTGGGGGTTAATGGTTGGAAGGCAGGAAAGGAGTCTTCTGGATGCAAATAATGATTTGTTTCCTCATCTGGGTGCAGGTTGCACACAGAAGTCATCATTTTGTGAAGAAAATCATCAAGCTGTACATATGATTTGTGTATTTTCCTGTATGTATTTTATGCTCCAATAATAATGTAACTTCAAAGTACCTTCCAAAGATGCATACTCAAGTGATTCTAAATACCGATATTCACGATTCACAGTTGAATATTTCTTTTGGAAAATCCTTTGGAAATACCCCAACTTTCAATGAAGAACAGAAACAATTCCTGCTGTAAGCATTCTTTTTGGCCAAGTATACCACAGTGAAAATAAAACTCCAATCCACATGTGAATTCAATATAACTGAGTGATAACAGACTGGAGGCACTGGTGAAGTTCAAGAGTATTGCTTCTTATCTGAAAGTCTCAAAGTTGACCCTTGCTTTACCATTTCCTGAATGGAAATTTATAAGTGCACATTCATGCATGGTACTCAGCACTTTGCTTTACCATGACTGGATTCCCTTGCAGAGAGATCATCATCGACCATCACAGCTCTCCTGAGAGCCTCATGTTCTTGCCTACATCTTTCCTTGGGGGATTTTTCAACTTACTAATATGCTTCCTTGTAAATTTAGAATTGACATAAATATACCTTGTTCCTTTAATTTTATTGGCATATTTATTATCTGGATCTATATGTGAGAGGCTTAAAAGTCTGATTAGTTCTTCTTTAATCTAATTGAAGCGAAAATGGTATAATGAGGTTTTTGGCCAATATTCTTTTAATTAAAGGGAGCCGTCAAAGCTCTTGTTAGTAATAACTTGGATTCAGCTAACATTTTAAAATTTACCAAACCTTTTGATGGAGAGAAAATATGACATTAAGGCAAGTAAGTTATGGTTGGATCACACTGTTAGGCTAGGGGTGGTCCAAACTGACTTTATTTCAAGCATACTGTGATTAAGCACAGCTAATTCAGAATTAGCAAGAATGTTCTCTAGAAAGATGGCATTTTCTTCTTCCATGTCATTACTTGTCTCCAAGTTGAATTCACATTGGGTTTTTCAGCATTTTGTAACATCTTTACAAAATAGATAAATTCCAAGATAACATTTATAAAAATGTTTCAGCATTTTATTTATTTCATAAAAAATTTCCCAACATTGCAATAGCTCTTTTCTGCATATTTTTTGGTATAACTGGTTAGCAGAAGCCACTGGAAGTATAGGGTTTTTTTCATGGTAGTTATGGGTTGAGTTAAGTTTAAAACTTACATGGATAAATCTGAAATTATCATAAAATATTTACTTGGCTTTTTGTGATATGAGATCTGTTTTTAAAGCTATACCTGCTAAAATGATTTCTGAAGCACCTTAGTGCAAATAGAAAACAATAAAATCTCTCTCCTGCATCTGCTTATTTTAAAAAACGACAAGGGCAATTATTTTCTTCTCTTAATGCTGAAGCACTAGAGTGTAAAATATTTCATTAGCTTTAAAGGTACTACATGTACAAAGGGAATGAATTTAGGCAAAACATTTGTACAATTCCATAAAGAAACTGAACACAGGACAGAAATACTCAGTCCGGGAAGTGGGCATATAACTAAGGATAGCCATTTATTTATTCATTCATTCAAAGCCTGACAGTGTCTTCTATATGGGTATACAAATGAGTAAACTTCAATCTATGTTGGTCAGGAGCAGACAGATGCGCAAATTTTCAGGTACGGGTACATTAATATAGGGCTGTGGAGGTGCAAATCTCAAAAGCAGTGGGAGAATGTCAGCAGCATCAACCTCCAGGCATTGAGAAAGCTTCTCACAGGGTATCGTCAGAGTAACTCCACGTCAGTGGACTTTCAGGGAGTCTTAGCTGGGGCTTGAGTACCCCTCAGAATCCTCCTTGGTGGCCTTTAGAGCGCAGTGAAGTGCACTCACACCTCCAGGCTGGCCCCAGAACCACTTGATTGTTAAACCCTCCAGCCTCTACCTGCATTTGCAGCAGACATTCCAGGAGGCCTCAAAGCAGATTAATTTACGGGTATTATATGCTTGAGTGATCACCTCAATTTACTTTTATGGGAAATTACACTGTGACTTAAATGGAGTTACAGAGCCAGAAATAAGTGAGGTTTTTTTCTTATACTAAAATTAAGGGCAATGGAGCATTTAAAATTATACCTTTCCATCAACAACTTTTGTCTAGCCTAACATTCAAGAAACACTTGGATCTGAATCAGAAATGAATGACACGTTTTGATACCATGGTGCCACTAGCTGGTAATTCTCAAGGTTTCCATCCCTGAGTAACTAGAAGAAGTAAGGAGCTTAACCTAGCTTAGGACACTGTATCAATGCATTCACAATATATTTCCCTATTAGAATTAATGTAGCTACTATAGTTAGAAGGGCACAAAAGCTAGAGAAACACTTATACATATTATAAATGTATAAATATATAATTGCCATCCAGTGATTACTTTTTGATGTACAAAATGCTCTAGGTATAGTATCTCATTTAATCTTACCCAAACGGTAAGAATTATCCAGCTTTACAGCTGGAAACAGAGGTTCAAAGAGGTTACATAATTTCCCATACTCACAAAGACAGTAAATGGCAGATCTTGAATTTGAACTGAGTTCTGTTTGGCTACAAAAACCACACGCTCTGTCCTGAGTAGTGATATACTGTGAAGCCTAAGACAGCTTCTCTTACTGAGCCCAAGAGACTTCAAGAGTCAGAATCACCTGGACCTTCTGTTAGAATGCAATTCCTGATTTCCACCCTAGACCAACTATAATTTTAATAAATCACTCAAATGCTTCTTACCCAAAGTTAAAACTTGAGACCACTGGCCTAAACTAATATTTCCTTCATAGTTATTCAAAACATTTAAATTTATCTCACTGTATTTATTTAGATGACTGGCACCTTGACCTACTTCTCTTCTTTTCTGGGGCAGGGAACACAAATATTATGTAAAGATTCCAAATAACAAACCATTTAACAATCATTATTCACATTGTGACTCTTGGATATGCTAGCAAAGTTCTAGTAGCAGTTTTCCTTCAAAATATTCAAAAACTTATTTACTGAATCTAGAATGGGCAATCTAAAGAACACAGCCTTCTTGGACCTTTGCCACTTCTATCTTGAACAGAGTTGACTTTAATTGCAGAAGCTGGCATCAGGTTAAGCCTACACATCTCTCTCATATGCCTATTTGGGCCTCCATATACCATCGCCTACATTTAAAACACATTCTTGTGTGTGAATATCCCTTTCTAGGCAGTCTGGCCCCCTTGCAGCCCTAGAACAGGACCTGACATCACAGAAATGTGGGACTGGGAGGCCTCTGACTATTAGAGGTATTCAGAAATTAGTTACGGAAGGTCCAGCCAAGCATTGTTGCTTTTACCAAGTAGAATTTTGATTGGAAGAAAACTAATTAAGGGGCAGTAAATTGGGTCCGCAAATTTTTTAAATGCAGCAAATAATTGAGGAAGCCCACCCATTCATAAAATACTCATTGAGCCATCATTATATGCCTGGCACTGTGCCAAGTGCGAGGGCTAAGATTATTAATTCATTGAAGCCTTCAAGTAGTTCAGACACTGCATCGGGGCCTCTAAAAAGACATGTGGCACTGGTCCTTTTCTCATAAAATTTATGAGATTAATGAGACAAAATTTATACATATGAAAATTATAAAATAGTTGTGTTTGGCTTAAAGATATTGAATAAAAGAGTTTAAAGGGAGAAATTTAGTAGCTTTCAAATGTTGAGTATTTTAGTGATTCAATGTTTTACACACATCATCTTTGATTAATTTTCACAAAAATTGTGTGATGTGAGTATTAGAATTGGCATTTTCAGAGAAATGAAATGATATTGGGTAGTAGTGAGAAGTGATTATATAAACATAACCACCACAATCAATACTCAGTCATTACAGCAATAGTACTTTTCCAAATACCCAGCCAAGTCAGATGTGGAGTCGGATTTCAAATCCAGTTTGTTTATTTCCAAATTATACCTGTGCTCTTTCTGCTATGCCACAATACTGGCTCCTCCTCCTCTCAGAAAAGAAAGGAGAGGACACTAATGTGGGGTGAAGTACTCAGTCATCTTTTTAGAAGTAGGAAAGAATAAAACTGAATATTACATTGGACTTGGGACTTTTGACCTCTAATGAACAGTAGATATTCTTTCCTTCCAGAATAAAAATAAATAAATAACGCCCACCCATTGTCAGAATAGAGCCAGTCTTCACATAATTCTTTAGCAAGACACACCACAGCATATTTTCACTGAGCTCGTCTATGAGGGGAAAGGATTACTTTAGGATTCCCGGAATCTGGGCGCAGTGAGGTAAAAAGGGGAAATCACAGGTGTGGGGGCACTTCAAAATACCGCTTCCAGTGACCTCGGGCAGCTGTAACTTCTGGAAAACAGTGGCAGGAGATGAAGCAGCTTGGCATGCGGATTGAGCAATGGGGTAAAGCCTTTGGCAGGGGCACTGGCAAATTCCGCAATGAGTGACTACAGCTGAAAATTCAGGAAAAGGATCAGGTGAGCGCAGGTAGGAAGGCGTGTTCATGACTCCTAGTTTGTCACCCACACAGCTTCTCACAGAACGGTTACTGTCCCGCTGCCCTCTATTTAGTAAGAGGTATAGAAATGTGTGGTGAAATCACAGAATTTTAGAAATGATAAATATTTACAACTTACAAAAGACCTGAAGCACCGTGGCATACAAACTTAGTGCCTAACAGGTGAGAAAATTGAGACCCAGAGAAATTAAACGTGGTGTCGAGTCACAAGGCTCCTCAGTGAGCACGCAGCCTACCACTCAGGTCTCAGTTCTACCTCAGGCTCTCTATACTGTTCATGATGTTGTTATTCTGGTCAGAGAATGGGATGTTCTTGTTCATGAAATAACAATCATTAAATGGTTAAGGCTAGGTTCATAAAAGGGCCATATCCGTAATTTTCAAAAAGATGGAACAAAGTTACACTGAATCTCAAAATTGCCTTGAATAAGATGGAAGTTGTTAGCCTCTTGCAAAACACCGCAGGCCATCTTTTGAGATGATCACAGGTCTCTAGTGGTCTGTACACATCTTTCTCATGTAATGACTAATGGAATAAATTATTCTAATATTGCCATTTTCAAATACTTATAAATTATTTTAATTTAACTCCTCTTGTAAAGAAGATGAAAATTAAAATTTTTCTACATACTTTGTTACTTCCTTCAGGGCTTTCAAATGTCACTTTTTCAGTGAGGCCTTCCTTGAACACTCATTAAAATTGCAAACCATATGCCACACTACCCACCCCTCAGGTACTTGCTGATCTCTCTCTATTTTATTTTTTCTCCAAGGCAATTAACACAACCTATTAAATGATAATTTCCTTGTTGTTATCATTCCTTGATGTGGAATGGAAGCTCTGTGAGGGCGGAAATTGCTCCGTATCCCCAACAGCTGAGCACTTAGTACATTATAGGTGCTTAGCAAATATTTGTTGAATGGATGAATGAATACAAAAATTAAAAAATAAGTTTAAAAATTCCACTAAGGCATTGCTTGAAGTTAAAAAAGAAAATATGTTCAATCCTTTAAAAACTATACATGAAGTTTCCTGGCCTCACACAGACTGAACATTTCCAATCTAAATAAATTTCAGATAAATGTTTTGATATTTTGCTTTTCTTCAGTATATTTCTTACAAGGTAAAGTACAGGCTTTGATGGCAAGCAAAGATAATACCTAATGACCAATCTAAAAGAGTAATTTGATCTGACTTTTTAGGCAGTTGGTTTTTACAACATTAAGTGATATTAAACAAATTTGTCACTTGTGTTTGCTTAAAATTTGCATTTTATTTTATTTTATTTATTTTTTTGGTGAGGAAGATTGTCCCTGAGCTAACATCTGTGGCAATCTTCCTCTATTTTGTATGTGGGACGCCTGCCACAGCATAGCTTGAGTGGTGTATAGGTCCTCACTCAGGATCCGAACTCACAAACTCCAAGCCAAGGACACAAAGCAGGTGAACTTAACCACTATGCAACCAGGCCAGCCCCTGAGTTTTATTTTATTTTATTCATGATGGATATATGAGACATTCTGTTCTTTGTAAATACATTATTAAACCTTTTAGAAATTATCAGATATTCTATTAATTTAGCACTTTCCCTGACAAAATTTGTTTTTCTTCCCCTTTAGGACATAAGAGGGGATACTGAACAATCTAGAGCAATCTTGTTAATCTAGAACAATCTTCAGTCAAGTGAATCTGTATAGAAATTGCATTTTAAAACAATGACAATAACAACTATCTGAAACACTTTGAAAAGCAACCAGGGGTGCACTGTGTGTTCTCAAGGTCAACATGGCCCAGGTTCCATGGCATGTTTCTTGGGTTGCCCCATCCCCAACCCAGGAACTCTGTGCCAGCTTTATTATGCAGTTGTGGGTTCTCCAAAAACTCATTTTCAAAGCATCTCAGCTACCAAACAGAGCTAAACAAGACATCTCCTGTGAATCCTGCCCGACTCTGAATCATCTACCGCACGTGAGTTAAAACACAGGTCTAGGAGGCCAGGACATTTTCATGTCAACAGATGGAAGCGGCGGGGTAGAGGCGGGGTGCGGTGAGGTTGCTCCTCTTGTCTCCTCCCCAGCAGTTCGTTTCTTTGAACACTGGTTGAGACCAACCATGCTCCTCAGCGTTCGTGTTGCTTTATCCCTATCAGGTGTTCTGGGGCCTCTCGGCTGAAGGCAATGTAGAAATAGAGCCGGCAGATTTCTTAGTAATTGCTATGAAGAAATATATGTAATTTAAGGAGTCCCTGCAAATTGAGTTCATTCTCAGAACAAAATTTAGCTAAGTTTCCCTTAATGTTGGTTCTAGAAATAAAAATGTAATTCCCCTAATTCTAATAATTTAGAGAGTTAGCTGGAAATTTAGCTGGGGAGAATTATATCCTCATCAGAAATCTGAACTCAAGAAATTGACTCACTGTTATAATTGTTTAGTTAACCTTATTTTAAGCATCATTCTTCTCAGAAGGCATTTCAAATGAAAAGGAATTATGTGTAAAAGTCCTCATAAAATGGCTGAATGAAAAACCTGTGCTGCTAGACAAATATTCATAAGCGATGTGGAAGTTTTAATTCACACTCCTATAAGCCCAACAGTTATGTATGTCACTGAACAGATATATAAATATAGAATTAGTCTATAATTTTAGTCCCTCCCCCAAAATAAACTTTTTTAAAAATTTTGTTTTTAATAAGGTGGGGATTTGATCTGAAAAGAGTCTTATTGACATGGAGTGGCTGTCCCTTGTGATAACATCAGGACAGAGAGTCCCTCTTGCCTATTTGCCTAGTCCTAGGGAACTGCTGAATATCCATGCTGGCAGTGGTAGTCACCAACACAGCCCCTTTTGTGGACCAGGTTCACTTCTCATTCTGGGGTTCTGGATTTCAGTGGCAATGCAAGTTCTTACTGGTGAGCTTGGATGGCCCCAGGGCGGCAGAACCACTAATGTGACAAGAGCTGAACAGGGGACATTAGATGATGTGTGCCTAACAGAGATGCCCTTTATTAGTATGAGCATACCTCAGTCCAAAAAAACAAAAGGGATTCCTTTTGGTCTGAGTATGATTTTCCCGTATTTTTCCTTACTGTGACAGTAACTAGGGCTGCTGTTTGGAGTGCTTAAGCATCCTTTGGAGTTATCATGCGTGGATAGAAAGACAGACATGGTCATAAAAGGTGAAATGCAGGCCCCATATCATTGATTTTGATTATTAAAAAGAATATAATCTAGAGTCTGCTCAAGCATCTAGCTATACAATTATATTATCATTAAAAAAAGACTTTTATGGGGGCCAGCTTGGTGGAGTAGTAGTTAAGTTCGAGTGCTCCACTTTGGTGGCCTGGGGTTCGCCGGTTCAGATCATGGGTGCAGACCTGCATGCCACTTATCAAGCCATGCTGTGGCAGGCATCCCACTTATCAAGTAGAGGAAGATGAGCATAGATGTTAGCTCAGGGCTAATCTTCTTCTTCAAAAAAAGAGTTTTACACAACCCACCAACTGGGAAAAAATATGTGCAAATCATATATCCAACAAAGGGTTAATGTCCATAATATATAAAGAACTCACAAAACTCAACAACAAAAAATCAAACAACTTGATCACAAAATGGGCAGGGGATATGAACAGATACTTCTCCAAAGAAGATATGCAGATGGTCAATAGGCACATGAAAAGACGTTCATCATCACTGATCATCAGGGAAATGCAAACCAAAACTACACTAAGATATCACCTTACACCTGTTAGAGTGGCTGTAATAACCAAGACAAAAAATAACAAATGTTGCAGAGGATGTGGAGAAAAGTGAACACTCATACACTGCTGGTGGGAATGCAAACTGGTGCAGCCACTGTGGAAAAGAGTATGGAGATTTCTCAAAAAATTAAAAATGGAAATACATGTGACCCAGCCATCACACTACTGGGTATCTATCCAAAGAGCTTGAAATCAGCAATGCAAAGAGAGTCTCAGCAATTCAAAGAGACCCATGCACCCCCATGTTCATTGCAGCATTATTCACAATAGCCAAGACGTGGAAGTAACTTAAGTGTCCATCAACTGATGAATGGATAAAGAAGATATGTATATATATACATACACACACACAATGGAATACTACTCAACCATAAAAAGGATAAAATCATCCCATTCACAACAACATGGATGGGCCTTGAGGGTATTATGTTAAGTGAAATATGCCAGATAGAGAAAGACAATCTCTGTATGATTCCACCCATATGTGGAAGATAAACAAACACAAGGACAAAGAGAACAGATTAGTGGTTACCAGGGGAAAGGGGGGTGGGGGGTGGGCACAAAAGGTGAACTGGTGCACCTGTAATATGACTGACAAATAATAATGTACAACTGAAATTTCACAAGGTTGTAAATTAATTAATTAGTTAATTTAAAAAAAGAGTTTTATGGGGGCTGGCCCTGTAGCCTAATGGTTAAATTTGGCACACTCTGCTTCAGCACTCTGGGTTCATGGGTTTGAATCCTGGGAGCAGACCTATACCACTCATCAGCCATGCTGTGGCAGTGACCCACATATAAAATAGAGGAAGACTGGCACAGATGTTAGCTCAGGGCTAATCTTCCTCAGCAAAAAAAAAAAGAGTTTTATATCTTCTTTACTGATATTTATGCCACGTTTTTCATTTTCTTCTATTGTAATAGCTACACTCTTCTTCTTCTTCTTCTTTGGTGAGGAAGATTGGCCCTGAGCTAATACCTGTTGCCAATCTTCCTCTTTTTGCTTGATGAAGATTGTTCCTGTGCTAACATCTGTGCCAGTCTTCCTCTATTTTGTATGTGGGATGCCACCACAAAATGGCTTGATGAGCAGTGCATAGATCTTCCCCAGGATCCAAACCTGTGAACCCCAAGCCTCCGAAGCAGAGCAGGCAAACATAACCATACGCCACCAGGCTGACCCAGCTACATTCTTTTATGACACTCAAATAATAAAAGAGAGAGTGACAATCCCTCTCTAGTTCCTGATTTTACTGAAGTAATTTTAGTGTATTATCATATAAATAATATTAACTGTTAGTATTTGTGAATTTTTAAGGTTGTATATGTGACAAATACAAGATTAGGTTTATACATGTTCAGTGGACATAAGAAAAATGTGTATTCTCTGTTTGAAGGGTGTAGGTTCTATCAAGCTTATTGATTGCATTGGTAAATTTCGTGATGGCTTTCCTTATTGTTTATTTACTAGATGCGTCCACTTATGAAGAATTAGTAAAAGAATTTAATAAGATGCCTGGATGTAAAATAAATATGTGGATCAATGGATAACTTAAAATGTAACATAATAAAACAAGAGCACTTTGTATTAAAAAATTTTACCAAAATACATAAAACAAGACGAGAATAAATTGAAAGGCACCATGTTTTGAATGGGAAATTTAGTATGATTAAAGATTCCATTTTCTCCAAACCAATGTATCAATTTAATGTTATTTCAATTAGATTTGCAGCAGATTTAAATTAATAAGACCTATTTGGGAAAACAATTCAGTCACTGATCTTTGGTGTATTATTTCTCAATTGCAAATGGCAGATGAAACTTTTAAAGTGCTTTTAACGTTCACTTTAT
The DNA here is from genome assembly GCF_021613505.1 of Equus quagga. NCBI lineage: Eukaryota > Metazoa > Chordata > Mammalia > Perissodactyla > Equidae > Equus > Equus quagga. The sequence continues at coordinate 74,404,339 of NC_060274.1, read as the reverse complement.
AAACAATACACTAAGGAGGCCTTTGATGGAGATCACAGACATACATGTTCAGGACAAAAAGAGAAAATAAAAAACAACAAAAGTAATGTTATATACATAGATACATTGTAACTATAGACACCTACTGAACTGGACCCAAAACTACCCCTCGCTTTAATACTGGGACATTAAATTTGGGCCAAACATGTGCACTTCAAATCCCTTGTATGATTAATTTGTCTCCTGGTACCTCTTGGGTCTCTTAGGTAAATATATTTTGACCAGCTTGTCCCACAGTCATACTCCATGTCTGAATCCTGAACTAAATGCAGCCTAGCCTTAAAGAGGGTCACCAGGTACACTGACTTATTTGATAAATCATTTATGACCCTTTTCCGTGGTGAGTTAAAGCTGGCTTTAGGTAAGATGATCAACAGCAGTTGACACTGGTTAACAATATGCTTTTACCCCATCCTTTCCAAGTCTAATAAAAGACACATGGTCTTGCTCAAGAAAATATGGTACTGCATGAAGCGTATGAAAATCACATTTTAGGGGCCAGCCCAGTGATGCAGCAGTTAAGTGCGCAGGTTCCGCTTCGGTGGCCTTGGGTTTGCAGATTCGGATCCTGGGTGCGGACATGGCACTGCTTGGCATGCCATGCTGTGGTAGGTGTCCCACGTATAAAGTAGAGGAAGATGGGCACGGATGTTAGCTCTGGCCCAGTCTTCCTCAGCAAAACGAGGAGGATTGGCAGCAGTTAGCTCAGAGCTAATCTTCCTGAAAAAAAAAGAAAGAAAGAAAGAAAAGAAAATCACATTTTAGGCATAACAGGAAAAAAAAGAAGAAAATAAGCACATTTTGAACAACTGAAAGTTAAAACAAGGAAGATATGAAAACAAACAAATACCTTACACAGAACATGATGGATTATTTCTGGAGTCTGGAAAAGGAGAAACAATGAATCTAAAATAATTTTTGGTAATTTAGAGGCCCATTAAAAAAAGAAAAAGTAGTTTAAAAAGCTTTTCCTTTCAATGAGAGGTCAGATCTCATTTCAAAACACATACATTACTTGGGTAAAATTATAATGATCATCAGAAACTAAAATTGAGCTTAAAGGTCTATGGAGAACATCACACTATTAATTTACCCAAAGTGTCCACTTTTAAGTATTTGCATATAATTTACTTATGAGAGGTAAATAAAGAGGATAAGGAGAGTAGACAGCCAACCTGGCAATTAGTCAGCAAGTGATACCTCAGAGTTTTGATAGAAATCAGTTTAACATCCCCATGTGTGGATGGATACGCTGATTTTACAGACTATCCTTCCCAGAGTGGGGAGGAGCAAAGAAGAGCAGAGAAGGTTTTCATGGCCGGGACGCCCAAGCATCCCATTTCAGTCTCCTTTGGTGCATGACAAAATTAGGAAAGAGAAAAGGAAGGGAAGTTGATTTCTTTAGCCTCTTGAGCTCTTCAGTTTAAAGCAGAGGCAGAGGAAAGATGTGATAAAGTTTTGTTACTCAACATTTACACCTGCTTAACAGCCCACTAGAGTATGAAAGCCCTGCTTGAGTTCCCGACATCTAGAAGCTTAGTACAAGTTGCAAGGTTTGGTCGCATACTCAGTAGCCAGGCCAGACCAGAGACAGATACTTAGGTAAGACTTCTGACCAGAAAAGAGAGCTACAGCTTTTCCTTTAAATTAAAGAAAATATTAGGAATGCTGGTTAGAAAGATAATTGTTCCTATTGTGCATTTAGATATGTTTGCTTCAAAAATTACTTCAAATACAGTCTCTTATTTTATACTTAGTATGGAGCAATTGGGTACTTTAAATATTGATTAGCGTTTTTACAGTGTAGTGCTTTCTTAGAATACATTACCTCATCATTGATGAGCCAGAAGCTGGACGGAAAGCCACTGCTACCAAGAGCATCACACACTGACAACTCACGGAAAGAACAGGCACATGGCCCACAGTGTGGTGTTTGTAAGGGAAGAAGACATTTCCTCTACCCTCTCTGGGTTCTTCTGGCCAGAGAACGAATTAAATTCACATGAGATGGAATAGCAGGAGAAAATTAAACAAAGCTTTATAACATGTATACATGGAAGAGGCTCAGGCAAGCTGAGCAACTCGTGAAAATGGTGAAGCCACCATCTTAAATATCATATCCAGCTGAAGACAAAGGAGGATGGTGGTGGTGGGGGAGTCAGTTACAGGAGGTTACCAGACAAGCACAATAAACAGGAATAAGATTATTATGCAGACTTAAGTCCTTGCATTCTGTATTGATAGGAGTTTCTAGAGATAAGGTCATCCCCTCTTCTTCCTGGTACAGAGAGGGAGACATCTTTACTGATGGAGATTTCCTTTACAATGTAAATGTCTCCTAACAAAGGGCAAGCAAGTTCCACTACTCAGAGCATCCTTCCTGTCTGCAGTTTATTAAAAGTAATCAGCCCCAAATAATCCTCATGCCAAAGAGACATATCTTAGGGTGGCCAATGCCAGTCCTCAACAGGTTGCAAAGGGCAGCCGCCACTTCTACCCAGCCCTCTAAATAGTGCTTTGAGTGTTAGTGAATTTCAATGAAAAATTCTTATTTCTTGTTTCTCTTGAAAAAAATCTGAAGATTCAGCAACACTAAGCCTGTATTCATCTTTGATGACAATGGACTAGAGCTGATTAGTGGCTGCCTCTTTAGCCAGGGCTTGTTCCACTGTCCTCACCATTCAGCATGGTCTCATCTTCAGTCCACTTCACCCCGTCTGGCCCCATAAGAATTTTAATTTGTAAAATGAAACCCTGATTTGTCTGATGTAATATGTCAAACTAGGTTATATGACAGGCTCTACCTCTATGGAATCTATCTCTGTGATTCACAAGGTGAAGCTATTATATTGAAAACTTGTAAACATACAGAAAAGGAAAAACCTCGCCTCAGTTCTCACAGCAATAACTGTGAAACCACATTAGTTATTTAGCTCTTCATTGTAAACTGTCTCATGGTTTTTTCTTCTTTCATGTATATTTATCTTGTCTCCCCAATGAAACTGCAGCTGATCAAAGGTCAGGATGTTTGTCTTTTATGTCTTTAAGATCCCCCATGCTGTTTGGTAAACAGCAATAATGAATTAATGCATATTCGTTTATTTAAAATGGTATATGAAGCAGAAACTTCCCAATATCCTTCAACAATGATGATGTTGCAATGTCTGAGACCATCTTTCTCTGTCCGCTCTTCCTTTATAGGAATAATCCATGGCTGAATCACACAAAGCAATGCCAACTAATTTTTCTAGATGTGTCTTCCATTGGCTTCTTTCCCTCAAATCACAAGCAAGGCTCCTTTGAAGAGACCCTGCCAGAGACTTGATAATGATCAGGCTGTGATTACAATGAGTATGCAGCCCTGGAACCCAGCACTGGTTACTGGCACTTACATGTTCACACCAAGACCTGCCAAACCACATGCGCTCCAGTCCAAGCAGCTTCCTCTCAACACAGGGCAGGCTGGCAGGCTGCTCACACAAGGAGATGAATCAAGAGCCCTGAAGGCAAGTAATAAACTCCCTCTTGTTGGCATAGGCCGTAGGCCAAGGTGGGTCCAAATTGATTCCACAAACATAGATAATTATCTAAAGTGAATGCACCAAGACTCTTCTCATTATCAAAGGAGCCATTAATAGATCAAGGTAGACTAAACTGAAATGGATATTTTACTGTTGGTTCAATGGGTTTAGGCCATATATGACCATGCTACCATAAATATGACATAAAAAGGTGGGCCAATGGGTATAAGAAATCTGGCCTCTTTCCTGGTACTTTAGTTATTTTTGCCTCATCTTGCCAGTACAGAATGTGGCATAGAGTGAGTACTGAATAACTGTTGTTGGATGAACTGTTACACCATTTCAAATAGTTAACAAGATTTAAATGGAATCCAAATCCTCCTACTAGAAAATAGAATGGTCACCTTTAGAGAAGGCAAACGGTTGCTGGTAAAAAAAAAAAAAAAATTGTAACTACATTCATATATAGTTTAGAACAAGATGATTTTAAAATCAAAATGTCATCATTCCATCATAAGTCAATACAGGGAAGAAGATTATACTTGACATTCTCTCTTACTGCATAGATCTATTATAATATTGAGTTTCTCATGGGATGCAGCAAGGATGTTTTAACATGGTTAATCACATCAGATTATCACATGGAGTGATGATAAATTCAGTAGGTTAGGAATTAATAGTGTAAAGGAGGAAATGTCTATGTGGACCTGGTTCTCATCATTTCTTTTTCCCTGCATTACCCACCAGTGCAAATTCTTTTATGGTTCTATAAGGTGGCTCGTGGGCAGAAAAGAAACAGGAAGAAAGGATCAGACCTCACATGCAATTGTGTCCACTGAGTTATAAGTATCACTAATCAACTTTAATTAAGAGTAGGAATACTATTCTTTCATTTCCTACAAAACTGATTCTTAATCTCAGCTCCAATTCTTCCTCCTAACAGGAGCCTTCTTTCACCATTCCTTCGAAATACTACTCTTCTCCTCAAGTCATTCTTGCTCTTAGTTTGCTCTATTTTATTATCTCCATAGCACTTACATTTTGAAGTAGTTTTCTGTAATTTTTTGTTTCCTTGTTTATTGTCTGTCATTTCATCCACTAAAAGTTCCAAGTCAGCAGGAACATTTTCTGTCATACTCACCACATAGTAATGCTCAAGAAATATTTGCTACAAAATTAATGAACAAATGAACATTTAATATTTTCAAATTGTCAATGCCACCATATCAAAATTGAAACACACGTTCTTTATTTCCAAGTATGTATACCTCAAGCATCTTTGAGCGTCTGCCCATCCCTGATTCCATCTCTGACCGTTGCCCCACGTCTTAGCTTCACCCCATCCAAAACCAGGGATGGCATAGGAGATGAGGACACTGGAGGTTCACGGATAGGGTAAGTCCAAAGAAAAGGCTACAGAGTTGTCTTCCACAATTTTTTTCTATTTGGTAACCAAAAAGCAGAAGTTTGATGTTTTTTTGTAGACTATAGAAAACTATTGATGACCTCAGCTAAAATGCAACATTCTTTGGACTCCCTCGGGATAGCCAAGCAGAAGTTTTTGTGTGTTTCTTCCAGGACTGCCCTTGGCAATAGGTTGACTCAGCTGGGAGAGGAGCACTTTTGCCCTTTCCACCTTCCTCCTTCTTCTCTCTACAGAGAACACAGATGCAATGGCTAGAACTCAAACTGGTAAAGTTAAGGATGGAAACCACATGAAGATAACAGAGATGAGAGACAGGAATCTGGCCCACTGCTGGCATCATGGGACTACCATACTAGCCCTACTTTGCTATCTCTGAAATTTTGGGGGGAGAGAAAAATAGACTGTTTTCGCCACTATTATTTAGTTTTTTTCCTATCCTATTGAGCCAAATCTATCCTTATCAATACATCATTGAAAGGGCTACACTAAATAATCAAAATCACCAATTGAGTCCAAACTGCCATGTTAAAATGGCTCTATCTGAGTACTATACCCTATTTACAAAGTTTTTAACATGTTATCTCATCTGTCATTTTAATCCTTAAAATATACCTCTTAAATTAGTTAAAGCAGGTGTGGTCATACTCACCAAACAGATGAGAACATAAGACTAAGGAGGGTAAGTCACTTATCCAAGGTTTCCAGCTGGTAAATTAGAGCACAATTCATCTGAACTTTAGCCAAGGGCTGTTTCCAGTAGCGTATGCTGCCAATTGTTGAAATACATGTCAAAATTTCAAGAAATTCCTAGATATGCCTTTTAATGAGATTCATGATATAGCTATAGATTTCCTCTTTGAGAATGAAGTAGTTAAAACTTTAAATGTGTATAAGAGAGATGACACCCAAATTTGTATTATCATCAAATTATTTTTTTAACTTTTTATTGAGATTATGATAGTTTACAACCTTGTGAAATTTCAGTTGTACATTATTGTTTGTCAGTCATGTTGTAGGTGCACCACTTCACCCTTTGTGCCCACCCCCCACCGCCCCTTTCCCCTGGTAACCACTAATCTGTTCTCTTTGTCTGCATGTTTAACTTCCTCATATGCGTGGAGTCACACAGAGATTGTCTTTCTCTATCTGGCTTCTTTCACTTAACATAATACCTTCAAGGTCATCCATGTTGTTGTGAATGGGACTATTTTGTCTTTTTTTATGGCTGAGTGGTATTCCATTGTATATATATATACCATATCTTCTTTATCCAATCATCAATTGATGGGCACTTAGGTTGCTTCCATGTCTTGGCTATTGTAAATAATTCTGCAATGAACATAGGGGTGCATGGGACTTTTGGAATTGCTGATTTCAAGTTCTTTGGCTAGCCACCCAGTAGTGGGATGGCTGGGTCATATGGTATTTCTATTTTTAATTTTTTGAGAAATCTCCCTACTGTTTTCCATAGTGGCTGCAGCAATTTGCATTCCCACCAGCAGTGTATGAAGGTTCCTTTTTCTCCACAACCTCTCCAATATTTGTTACTTTTTGTTTTGGTTATTTTTGCCATTCTAATGGGTGTAAGGTGATATCTTAGTGTAGTTTTGATTTGCATTTCCCTGATGATCAGTGATGATGAGCATCTTTTCATGTGCCTATTGGCCATCCATATGTCTTCTTTGGAGAAATGTCCGTTCATGTCCCCTGCCCATTTTTTGATCAAGTTGTTTGATTTTTTGTTTCTGAGTTATCATCAAATTATTTTTAAAAAATATTTTTATAAATTCTGAAATTTTTTCCACAGTGAAAATATGTTCAAAATAGATATTACAGTCAAAGAACAAATTCTGTCTATTTTAGTTTTTGGGTAGTAAATAGAGGTATTCAATCCAACAATATGGGGCAAAAAACTCAGATGGTAGATGTGAGAATGTATATTAAGGCAAGGTCAGGGTTCCAGCCGGATTCTGCCGATAATTGGTACTACAAGCAAATTTTGATATACCATCACCAGCTACAAAGATATTTGAAGATTTATTAAAAAGCTATCAAATAGATTACATACAAATGATGGCATATATTTAGGGCAACCAGATTGCATAATATTTGATTTATCAATTTTAATCACCTAATGAATTAAGATGCACTAATATTATAAAATCCATTTGTTGAAGAAGGGCTTTTTCATATAAAAGGAAGAAGCTTGCCATAGATAAGATATAGCTATTATGTGAAATGACTCTTTCCTTATGTTGTTGTGTTAACATGGTGGTGATTGCATGGATCAGTACATTTGAAATACTGAATTAGGGGATGCTTTTTTTAAAACCTGTATAGACCTAGTTTTTGAAGATGAACTTATGTCCCTATGCTTTAGGTCGGTGACCTCATAGAGAAGAAATACTTTTCTGATTAACTCCTGAGAGATTTTGAACATCTTGACCACTAACTTAATCTTGTGACTGTGAATTTTGAGACCGGGTTGTTATTTTTTCTGGAGAGAAGATAAAAGATATGCAGAGATGATAGTCAATATCACACTAACACCAATTCTTTGCATCAAAGACGACATTTAATTTTTTCAAAAAGAAGTTCAGATCCCTCTCTGTAACCTTTCAGAATATGATTAAAGATTTCAGGCCATTTTCGAAAAATTAACCTAGTTAAGGAAAGGAGCATTTCGTAGAGTCTGCCAAGTCTGATCAGTACTAAGACTGTAAATATCAAATGATTTCTTGGACACAGCTCTTTTAGGCTATTTCCAGACTTAGGCACACTGCCTGAGTTTAGATAAACTTTAGTTATGCTCTGGGAAGATGAATTTCCTAACTGTTCTAAGATCTGGCTTCTTCTACCTACACTCCCTGTGCCTGATATTTACACTTCTTATTACAACAACACCCTGAACATTTCTGGGCTCCCTGAATTCTGTCCTACTTCAATGTCCTAGTTCTTCTTTGAGTGGTTTTGGTATTGTTCCATTTGGCTTTTCAAGGAACACTATAATAGTACACAACTAAAAAACTAACTCCTTTTTTCCTGTATATATATATATATTTTCATAACCTAGACATTTGAGTAATACTTACTCAGTGGATTTCAAGATAGAAGCATTGCCCAAGACTCTCAGCTAAGCTTCACCTCTCCTGATCTCATTCCTACCTCTCATTCTTTAAATGGAATATTTTTCCACGTTTATATCACATTCTCAAAGATGACTGATGTTTAAAATAGCAAGTATAGATTGCATTTATAAAATTAAATTTGTTTCCAGTGGAAAAAGAAAACAGAAGTTTTGGTAGAAAAATATTCATCATCACCATTTTTATCCTTAATTAACATTTTTTTACACAACAAAATTGCAGAAACTACTTATATCAGTTAGGCCATTTAGGCTGCGTGTAAGAGAAAATCCAATTTGAAATAGTGCCAATGATAGGGTGATTTATTATCTCACAAGACAAGAAGTCAGGAAGTGTGGTAGCTCCACAGTTGGTCTACTTGGCAAACCAGTCTCATCATCAAGGACACAAGTGCTTTACATCATTTTACTCTGCCATCTTCAGCCTTTGGCCTTTGTCCCCAGCATAAGAGCTACACAAAATAAGAGTCCAAAGGTCTGAAAGGAGAAGGTCCATTCCTTAGGTCTTTTGTTTTCCCCACAAGAAAGATCTTCTCCCAGGCATGCCCACAGACTATCCCCCCTCACCTCACACATCCATTTCTAAAGAAATCACTAACAAGGGAGTAGAATTGCTGTGTTTAACTTGGAGGAATCAAGACTCATGACTCATTCCCTGAGGCTTCCAAGGAGCCCAGACTTCCTTGAAGCACGGGGCCACCTAAACACCTGAAATGGTCAGTTATCTAGAAAAATCAAAGATGATTACTCTTGAATAGGTGACCGACAGACTTCAGACACCACTGTTCCAGGTATGAAATGACTTACGCTTATGATTTACCACTCCATCCTTCTTTGTCCTTAATTTATTCTTTAATTTACCTTTCCCTAATAAGCATGTCAGGGCTCAGCTAGAAAAGCCGATTTGCAAATTGACAGGCTTTTCAATGATAGTGTCTTAAATGTAAGCCTCAAGAAGTTCATTAGATTTATTATTTGGAAAAGTTTAGAATTCCTTATGTTAAAAGGTAAACTGAGGCATACTACATTTTTTTTAGTTTATTTGAGCAAAAACCAATTTGCATAGGGACAGCGCCAAATCAGAAGTGGTTGGAAGCCCTCCACTCACAGGAGCTCAGGCAAAGACTTTTACACAGAAGTGGAAGCAAAGCAAGGAAATTATTTGATTGGCTATAGCTTAAACAGGTGCCTTATTTGGGAAACCTAGCTGGCTGTTTGTGATTGCTTGTCCTTCGGTTTTGATTTCTTAACCATGAGGCATTTCAGGCTTAGGTTTTGGCTTGCTTATGTAGGTTACTAAGGCATGAAAGCCACCTCAGTCTAATGACCTCTTTAATTAATTTAATACTTACATGTTAGGTCATTCAGTAAAATGCAATAACGAATTCAAGTATGATTGCTTAATTCATATAGATGGAATATTTCTCCTTTAAAGGCTTTGACCCATAAAACAGCCACTACATTGTTCTGAGATACATTATGCTGCCATTAAATACATGTGATTCAACCCAAAAAAGAACTATGACACATATTATCAAACACACCTTGGGAGAGCCTATGAAAGGTATGCTAGTGCTATTAATAACTTCTTCCTAAAGACGTAATGACATGCCACATTCAGGACATTTCATGCACAGACCCAGTCAGATTTCTATCCTTAAGTGGACTTTTAAAATTGCCCCATTTTCATTGAGAAAATAAAGGATAAAACTTACTCAACAAATTTGTTATGAGGTCAAATAAAATTATACTTCTCTTGATAGATAGGTGTGTGGGTGTATATGTGTGTGTATACACATATATATATATAAAACATATATAAACATATGTATGTGTGTACATTTATATACACACACGTGCACATACATATACATACACATAAGTATGTATAAATATATATGTATAGAAAGATATACATATATACACACACACCCATACCCTATTTATTCACAAATATACACATTCATTGCAACCTATAAAATGTACATTATAATATATAAGTTTACTTATATTGTATACTCATAAAAATTATACCTTTATATTTAATTATGATGGTACAGATGATGATTGCCTTTGTGAGGATGTTGTCGAAAATACAAAGCATGAATAATATTCATTATATTACCCACATTCAAAAATATCCCTTGCTTTGAGACTGTGAGCAGATTGCTTAGTGTTCTTTGTGCATCTGATTTGGCCTTGCGGGGGTTACTCCGTTGTTAACTCCCACAAGCAGACTTATCATTGGAATCCTACAACTGGGGGAGAAAAACATTCAATCATCTGAAGCGTGCTGATTTGCCCCAGAGTGAAAGTAGAGACAGAGAGGTCTTTGGGACCCTTAAGAAGAGACAGAAGTTCTGTTTGTTTGTTTTAGAATTTAGAAACACTCATTTTTAATTTACATTTGTGATACAGAATTTCTTCTAGCATCACTAAGTAAATGGCACGTTCAGTAACCCTCATCCTTTAAGAACTACCAGAGGAAAAATAAATAGGGATAGATAAAAAGTTGTCCTGTACAATTTTTAATAAGCATGCTTCTGAAGTTTTGATTTTGTTTAGATTCTGTTCTAAATTTCAGTGGGGGCAATAAAGGAAGGTTATGGATTAGTGGAAAACATTTGAATTCTGGGAGGGTCGAGGGAAAAAAATAAGCAAATCAATTTTGGTTTATATATTGAACCCCTAGAAAAAAAGTAGATGTGTTAATAAGTAAGGAAGCTTTTTGGAAAACAGATTTTATTTTTCTACAAAAAAGTTGTAAATTATGGCAAACTCCCAATTTAGCCCAATGGACCATAGAAATAATGCCATTGTAAAAGCTGACCACTGATTTGCTCAATTCACGGTATGGGAAAATTCATACTGAGCTTTACTGCCTCATGGGCATTCTTCCAGCATGGTCGACTGACACTCCGATCTATCCTAGCAGCGACAAAAACCAGGAATTACCCTGCTTTTCAAAGATGGCTGCTCCTTGGATGGTGGTGGACAGTGTGGTCATGCATTACATAACAATGTATCAGTCAACAATGGACCATCACCATCGTATGTATAACAGTGGTCCCTTAAAGTTATAATGGAGCTGAAAAATTCCTATCACCTAGTGACATTGTAGCCACAGTTGTAGCATAGCTGAAGAAGAAGCAAGAGAAAAGGAAACTGCAGGAGAAGAAAAAGAAGAACCTCCAAGAAAATTCACAGTGAAGGGTTTAGCAGCAGCTTTTGCAGCCCTCAACAAGCTGCTTAAAAAGTTTGAAAACATGGCCCCCAACACTGAAATGTTTTCATTAATAGAGAGGAATGTTCATGGTACGTTATCTACTAACAAGCAAATCTATGATGAAAAAAAGAAACAAGCCAAGGAAACTTCCACGGATATAGTTCTGAAAAGAGTGACACCTCCCTAAGAAGAGCCTCAGGCAGGTCCTTCAGGAGGTATTCTAGAAGAAGACATAGTCATCACAGGAGATGACAGCTCCATGTGTGCTATCGCCCCTGAAGACCTTCCAGTGGGATGAGATGCGGAGGTGGAAGACAGTGATACTGATGATCCTGACCCTGTGTAGGCCTAAGCTGTATGTTTGTGTCTTAGTTTTTCACAAAAAAGTTTAAAAGCTAAAAAAAAAAAAAAATTAACTTTAAAAATAGATGAAAGCTTATAGAATAAGGATTTAAAGAAGGAAAATATTTTTGTACAGCTGTACAACATGGTTGTGTTTTACGTTCAGTGTTATTAGAAAAGAGTTAAAAACAATTTAAAAGCTTATAAAGTAAAAAAGTTATAGCAAGCTGAGGGTAATTTATTATTGAAGAAAGGGAAATATTTTTTTATAAATCTAGGGTAGCCCAAGTGTCCAGTGTTCATAAAGTGTACAGCAGGGTACAGTGACGTCCTAGGCCACCGCATTCACTCACCACTCACTCACTGACTCACCCAGAGCAACTTCAAGTCCTGCAGGCTCCATTCATGCTAAGTGCCCTCTGCAGGTGGACCATTTTTTTTTAATCTTTTACACCATATTTCTACTGTACCTTTTCTATGCTTAGATATATTTAGATACACAAATACTTATCATTGTGTCACAGTTGCTACAGTATTCAGCACAGTAACAGGCTGTACAGCTTTGTAGCTCAGGAGCAATAGGCTATCCCATAGAGCCAAGGTGTGTAGTAGGCTATACCATCTAGGCTTGTGTAAGTGCACTCTGTGACATTGGCACAACAACAAAATCGCTTAACGATGCATTTCTCAGAACATATTCCTGTCGTTAAGCAAGTGATGCATGACTGTGCAGTATCTGTTCCTGAAATGGATAAGAAGGACAATAACTGTAGTTGCAGGGAACATAACCAGAGCCATCCAGCTTGGTTGCCCAGTTGCAGTGTGGGCCGCTCCTATATTAGGGGTCTATTTCTTTGCAATCAGCCATTGATTAAGTCCTTCAGTATTTCCTGAATGTCAACCACAGAATAAACAGAATGCTAGACTCTGCAGAAACAATAGCAACCAAAAGCCACATGGGTCTTTTCTATCCAGGCACCTACAAACTGATGAGGGATATAGGAACGGGCCAACAAATAATCACACATAAATATGAAATTGCAGCTGGGATAAAGGCTTGGAGAGATGCATGGTCCTTTGAGTAACAGAACCAGGGACTTTTAATCTGATAAACTATAGACTTCCCTGATAAATGACTTCTCCTAAAGGGCATATTAAAGGTAATAAATCCAAGATGAGAGTGCACTAAGCCAGAGGAAAGGCCTGGAAGAAGGCCAGCGGAGGAGGGGATGAGAGAAAGAGAGACTGGCATGAGGTGATACATGAGAGGTAATCTGAGCACCAGACCTGATAGAATCTTTACCAGCTATGTTACATATTTTGGTCATTAGCCTGAGAGTATCTGCGTGTGTGTGTAAAGATCAATCTGAGTATAGAGGTAAAAAAGGAACAGAAGGGGGCCATACTTTGGAAGCTATTGTGGTAACCAAGGCGAGTGGTGGTGGTAATTTGGTCTAGGGAAGTGGTTTTTAACTTAGTGTGCATCAGAGTCAACTGGAGGGTTTATTAAAACACAGATTGCTGGGCCCGAGCCCCAGAGCTTCTGACTCAATAGGTCTAGAATGAGGCACAAAAATTTGCATTTGTAATTAGTTCCCAGGTGATGCTAAAGCTGCCTGTCTGAGGACCATAGTTTGAAAAGCACCGTAAATCTCAACTTACACAACTGGTCTAGGGCAAGAAAGGTAGAGAGATTATGTCAATATTCTTATTTTCAGTGCAAAAAAAAGTTTCGTGAGTGAAATGATGAAAAATTCCCTTGGAGAGTTAATTTGTGCTTTGAAATTCTGAGGAATAATGAAGTCTAACACAACCTAACATTTTATGATTTCTGACTTAACACTGATCTTGTGATAAGTTTTTCACAATAAGGTTAAAGTGATTAACCATACCTTCTCATTCTAGTAAATACTTTTATTCACAGAAAAGTATTTTACTTGGGTTGATTTGGAAATTTACCAAATTAGCCATAAAATATATTTAAAAAAAATAAACATGTTTGAGTAAGACCTATGTAATCTATGTTTTACAGTAGTGCTAAGACTATCTGTGGTAAAGGACCTATTATATTTTTTATTTCTAATCTGCTGGGGAACAATATGCGGCCCATGTGCACGTGATCATTGAGGAGAATGTACTACCTGGCCTCACCACCCAAGTTCAGCAACACCCACACTGGTCCAGACCCTGTTCAATGAGAGAATCCACTGAGCACATGCTTTCTCTAATTATCTTGTTATGTGCAAGTAACTCACCATTCATGGCCTGTTACTAGTTCACAGGCCACACGCTGAGCACCACTAATTTACAGGAAATATAAAAATATAACTTTTTCCTTGAAAATTACTAGTCAAAAGGAATCTTCAAAATGGGGAAAGTTCTGCTAAATTTCATAAATCAGCTTCATGATTGTTTTATTTGGCAAAAACCAAAATGGTAGCACAAAAAATTAGATATATGATGATGGATGATCTATCTCAGTTTTACTTCATTTTACTTGGAAGAACTTTTAAATGAAGAAAGGCCACAGGATTTCAATAATTAATTTATTTAAGAGTGACTTTGTTTTATCCTAGAAGTCTTATAACCTTTAAAATTTTGGATAAAATTTGGTCTACATGCTAGAGTTTAGTTTTAGGCAAAATTGCCATGGATCTCTTGACTCTTCTTTCCTAATTACTTTGTTATAGGTGTTTATTATTTGTGTTGCTCAAAAAATGCTTGAAAATAGCTATCTAGTAAATGATGAACTCTGTGACATTTTTTGGTGTTTAAAGTGTTGATTAAAGAGCTCAAGAAACATGCCTAGTGTCTTCCTAAGCAGACTGGAATATTCACGGGGTCATATTGTTTGGTGCTTTATTCTCTAATTCATTAGCTGTCTGAAATGTCTCATCGTATCAATAGCAAGGCCCCAGAAGTTTCTTAAACAAATTAAAATATTTTCATTTTTCTACATTCATAGTAACATACCATTCATTTTTAAAGCAGAATTCTTAGATATCTTGGCATTAAGTAAGAGGAAAACAACATTGCTGTTTTTCATAACCCATAATAGTATGGGCACCAGTATTGCACTCTATTTTAGTGTAACTTGCTAAGTAGAGAGAATCATTTAGGCCAGGAATAAATCACTCACTCAGTTTTAGAGATTCATAAGATTTGAACAGCACTTTAGATTAAGCAGCAATTAAATCTCTGGTGTGATGGAAAGATATCCTAAAGGTGAAATATGCAAGTTCTAGGTTCTGCTTCAGAGAATATGAAGTAAATGTACTTTTTCTATTTCTCCCACTATTTACAACTAAAAACTTTGGACTTTATACATAAAATAAATATTAAAATGTTCAAAGAAGAAAAGAAAGCAGATTGGCTAGCAACCTTGGAACTTACAGAATGATATGGTGGTGAGTTCCCTGCATTTTCTTTTGGCCTTATATATCTTGGACTTGCAGTTAAAGATGCTAGCATCCTGGAAACACTAACAGGCACAGAAAAAACAAACAGAGAAAATAGAAACATCATGTAGACAAGAACTATTAGCTCCAGCCAAAGGCCACAGAAAAAACTATGGCCCAACCCACACCCACACCAACAAAGGCTGAGTGAGTTGCTTAGACTTCCACCCACACTAGGCCATAATAAAATGTCCAACCTCCTGCCACTGGAATGGTGTCAGAAAAGGCCTAGTAGAGAGATAGGACTTGCACCACCACTCAGCAGTAAAGAGACCATCTCTTCCCTCTGTAGTATCTGTGGACGTTACATAAGGAGCAGTAACTCCTACACCTCCTAGCCAGGAAGGCAGGAGTGAAGGCCTAGTGAGGAGCCAGAAATCCCACTTTGACCCAAGGGTGACATGGAACCTTCACTCCTCAGGTGTCAATGGAGGTTACACAAAAACCTGGACTTCTACCCTCATTTGGCAATAACAAGGTGCCATACCACCTCTTTTCCAGTTGTAGTGGGGTTACAGAAAACCATTTAAATAATAGAAGGTTTAAGTAAGATCCAGAATATTCTAACATAATACTCAAAATGTTCAGGTCTCAATAGAATGTCATTCATCATACCAAGAACTAGAAAGATCTCAAACTGAATGAAAAAAAACACAAAAACAATCAATAGATAGCAACACCAAATGACAGAGATATTAGAATTATCTGACAAAGATTATACATAGGCTAACATAAAAATGATTCAATAGGAAGTCACAAACACATTTGAAACAAATGAAAAAATAGAAAGTCTTGGAAAGAAATAGAAAATTTTAGCCAAGAAATAGAAGATATAGAGAAGAACCAAATGGGAATTTTAGAACCAAAAAAATACAATAACTGAAATTTTAAAAACTCAGTGAATGGATTCAATAGCAGAATGGCAGGGACAGAGGAAAGAATTGGTGAGCTAGAATATGGGACAAAAGAAATTACCCAGTTGGAAACAACAGAGAAAAAATAGATTTCAAAAAAATTAACAGAGCCTCAGGGACCTGTGGGACTATAACAAAATATCTAACATTCAGGCCATTGAAGTCTTTGAACTAAAGGAGAAAGAAGAGAGAACTGAAAAAGTAATTGAGTAATATTAAATCAAATAATCAAAGCTGAAAAGTTCCTAAATTTGGCAAAAAGCATAAACCTACAAAGTGAAGCTGAGTGAACTTAAAACAGGATAAAACCCTAGAAATCCATGCCAAGACACTTCATAGTCAAACTCTGGGAGACTAAAGAACAAAGGAAACTTTTTAAGGAAACAAAAGAGAAATAACACATTATTTATAGATGAAAAATATTTGAATGACAACAAACTTCTTATCAGGCCAGAAGAAAGTAACACTATAGTTTTCAAGTGCTGAAAGAAAAGAACTATCAACCTAGAATCCAATATTCAGGAATGAAGGGAGAGTCAGTTACTCTGAAATGAAGGAAAGCTAAGAGAATATGTTGCTGGCAATCCTAACCTAAAAGAATGGCTAAAGGAAGTCCTCTAAAGAGAAAGAGAGAGAGAGAGAGAAACAATAAAAAAGAATCTTGGAACATCAGGAAGGAAAATAGTACACAGTATGCAAAAATATAAATAAAATGCTAAATTATGTTTGAGAGTTGAAGGAAAAAATACAAAACGGTTTTATGTGGTTCTTTGTGTACATAGAGGAAATATTTAAGACAATTATAAATGGGGAAGTGTAAAAGGACGTAAAGAGAAGTAAGATTTCTGAACTTCACTCAAAATGGTAAAATTACACCACCATAAGACTGTGACAAGTATTATATGTGCAGAGTAATACCTAGAGGAAACATTAAAAAAAAACTATACAATGAGGTAAACTAAAAAACATGATAGATAAATCAAAATGTAATTCTAGAAAATGTTCATGTAACCCAAAGGAAGACAGGAAAAAGTAAACAGAAAAAATAAGAAAAAAGAGAAAACAAAAAGTAATATCTGATTTAAACTCTAACATATTAAAATCATATTAAATATAAATGGCCTTAATACATTATTTAGAAGACAATGGCTATCAAAGTGGATTTAAAAACATAACTCAATGTGCTTTCTACAAGAAATTCACTTCAAATAAAATGACATAGGCATATTGAACAAAAATTTGGAAAAAGATGCATTATGCAAAACTAATCAAAAGAAAGCAGTAGTAGTGGTATTAATATCAGATAGACTTCAGACGAAATAAAATTACCAGAGAAGAGAGGAACACTGTGTAACGACAAAAGGATCAATCCTCCAAAAAAGATAGAGCAATCATAAATACATGCATACACCAAACAACCAAGATGAAAAATATATGAAGCAAAAAGCAATAGAACTGAGAGAAGAAATATCCAAATCCACCATTGTATTGGAGACTTCAACACCCCTGTCTGAGCAACTGATAAACAACCAGACAGAAAATCAGCAAGGGTGTGGGAGAACTGAACATCACCATCAAAAAAAGAAATCTAATAGACACCCTTAGAATACTCTGCCTAAAAGAAGCAGAATATGCATTCTTTTTAAGCACCCATGAAGCATATACCATGAGAGACCATATCCTGGATCATAGAAAACTTCAACAAATTTGGAAGAATTCAAACCATAGAAGGTGTGTTCTCTGACCACAGAGGGATCAAACTATAAATCAATAACAGAAGAAAACAGAAAAATCTGCAGGTACTTGGAAACTGAAAAATACAGTTAAAATAATTCATCGGTCAAAGAGGAAAACTGAAGAAAAAATTTTTAAAAATATATTTAACTGAATAAAAACTAAAACAATACCAGAACAAAATTTGGGGGACATAGATAAAGCAGGGCTGAGAGGAAAATTTATAGCACTTAGATAAGAAAACAGGAAATATTTCAAATCAATAATCAAAGCTCCCATTTCAAGAACCTAGAAAAAGAAGAGCAAAGTTAATGCAGAGCAAGTATAAGAAAGGAAATAATAAAGATAAAAGCAGAAAGCAATAGAATTGAAAATAGAAAAACAATAGAGCAAATCAATAAAACAAAAAGCTTCTTCTCCAAAAGATCAATAAAATTGGTGAAACTCCAGCAAGACTCTAAAGATGAAAACAGAGATAATTCAAATTATTAATATCAGGAATAAAACAAAGCCGGCAGACATCAAAAAGTTAATAAGTGAGTATGATGAGCAACATTGCATAGCTAAATTTGGCAACTTAAAAGAAATTGATCATTCCCTCAAAAAACACAAAATTACCAACATTCATCCAATGTAAAATAAATAATTTGAATAAACCCGTAACAATTAAGTGAATTGAATTCATAATTTAAAAGCTCAACAAATAAAGTAATCTCCAGGCCAAATAGTTTCTCTGAAGAATTTTACCAAACTTTCAAAGAAAAATTATCACCAATTATACACAGTCTCTTAAAGAAAACAGAAGAGAACACTTCATAATTCATTTTATGAAGCTGGTATTACCTAAATACCAAAATCAGACAAAGACAATACCAAATAAAACAAAATAAGAACTTCAGAGCAATATCCTTTGCGAATATAGATGCAAAAATCTTAAGTAAAATATTAGCAAATAGAATTCAGCAGTATATAAAGCAAATTATATACCATGACCACGTGAGTTTTCAGACTGGTTTAATATTTTAAAATCAATTAATATAATCCACCGTATTAACATGCTAAAGAGTAAAAGTTGCACGATCATATCAATCTATGAAGAAAAAGAATTTGAAAAAATCAACACCCACTCATAATAAAAAAAAGACCCTCAGAAAAATAGTTGAGGGGAACTCCCTCAACTTGATAAATAGCATCTACAGAAAATCTACAGCTAAAATTATACTTATGGATGAAAGACTAAATACTTTCCCTCTAAGATCAGGAACAAGACAAGGATATTTGCTCTCACTGCTCTTATTCAACATAGTGCTGGAAGTTCTAGCCAGGGCAACATGGCAAGAAAAAGAAATAAAGGCATACAAATTGGAAAGAAAGGGCTAAAACTGCCACTGTGCAGACGACATGACTATCTACATAGAAAATCCTAAGGAAAATGCAAAAACCAAAAACAGTCAAAAACCTCCTGGAACTAAAAAGTTCACAAGGCCACAAAATACGAAGTAAACATTAAAAAAGTCAACTGCATTTATTGCAATAAACACAGGGAAACAGAATTTAAAATATGTGTCATTGATTACCATTTAATAAAATAGTTCAGGGTAATTCTAGGAAAACATGTATGGAACTTCCATGCTGAAAACTACTACAAAATGCTGATGAAAGAAATCAAAAGTGGTCTACTCAAATATACCCAACTTTCTTTCGACAAAAGTGCAAAAGCAGTTCAATGAAGGAAGGATAGCTTTTCAAAAAAGATGGTGATGGAGCAATCAAACATCCATTGGACAGGTGGAAAATGAACTTTGACCTAAACCTTACACCTTTTATGGAAATCAACTTAAAAGTGATCATAGACTAAAAAGTAAAACTGAAAAATTATAAAACTTGTAGAAAAAAACATTGATCTTTGGGATCTAGGGCTAGGCAAGGAGTTTTAAAATGTGAAACCAAAAGCACAATGCAGAAAAAAAAATAATGAGTTGAACTTCATCAACATTAAAAGTACTTGCTTTGCATAAGATCCTGTTAAGAGGATGAAAAGACAGTCTACAGGCTGAGAGATAATATTCCCAAACCACATGTTCAACAAAAGGACTAGTACTTAGCATATGTAAAGAACTCTCCAAACATAACAAAAAAATAAGCAATCCAATTAGAAAACTGGCAAAAGACATGAATAGATATTTTACCAAAGTTGATATACAGATGGCATGAAAGCATATTAAAAAGTTATCAACATGATTGGTCATCAAGGAAGTGCAAATTAAAACCACAATGAGTTATCACTATGTCTATCAAAATAAACACAATAAAAAAATAGTGACAACATTAAATACAGGTGAGGATGCAGAGAAACTGGATACTCATATGTTTCTGGTGGGAGTATAGGATGGTACAGACATTCTGGAAAACAATTTCAAAGTTTCTTAAAAAAAATAAATACACAACTACCATATAACGCAATAATTGTACTTCTGGGCACTTAGCCCAGAGAAACGAAGATTTATGTTCACATAAAAACCTGTACACAAATGTTCATAGCAGCGTTATTTATAACAGCCCCAAAATGGAAACAACCCAGATATCTTTCAGTGGGTGAATGGTTAAACAAACTGTTTGGAATACTACACATCAATAACAAGAAATAAACTATTAATACATACAACAACTTGGATAAATCTGCAAAGAATAGTGATAAGTGAAAAAAATCTTAAAAGTTTACATACTATGTGATTCCATTTATATAACATTAATGAAATGACAAAATTATAGAAATGAAGAACAAATTAGTAAAATGAAGAGCAGTGACTTCAAATGGTTAAAAAAAAAAGAAGAAAAAACTTGAATAAGGTTGTTCACAAGATTATTGGTCAGGGATTGGAGGAGGGAGAATGTCACCATGAAAGAGAGAACAAGAGATAAAGAGTCTGAATCTGGGAGCAAAATTGAGATAGCATTCTATATCCATTCAAGTGATATTTAAAGGAAGAAATAACAGGACTGAAGAGAAATAGATAAAGAAATCTATGTTTCCTTTTTAATAACTTAAACTCTGGTTGACATTTTTTTTGCCTTTATATCTATTAACCTTGCCCAAATAAACGAAGAAGCAAGAATTATTTGCTCCAGAAGCTATAACTGTCACCATTTTTTTTACAAGTCTCATTTTTATTTGAAATCCTCGTAAAAGCATTCAATATAACCTAATGGTAAAGCACTGGATTTCTAACCCTGATTTTGCCACCTGACAACTGTTGGACAGACAAGAAATTTATCTTCATAAAAAAACACATTGAATCAGCATCATATACGTTTTCTATAAATATGAAAAAAAAAGTCATTTTTCTTCTTTTGGCATTGATGGAATGCTTAACCATGAAAACAGATAAAGTGTCCTGTGGCCTTATCATCAATAAAAATGTCTTTGGTCAATGAATGACTGTGTGAACAAGTTCCTTTTTCCTTTGTTTTCATTCTTTCCATGTAGCTTCTAAGCAACTGTTGGGTCATGTTCTAGTAAGAACTGGATCTAATAGACATTCTCAAAATAGGTTCATTTATAGAGCTGTTAAACAAATGTGGTTTGAAATACGAACTTTGGGGGGACAAAACTATTCAGTAGAAATGAGCAGCAGTGGAAATCTAAACTGGTTCTCAGGAACTCTAACAGCCGTAACAGATCTCACCAAACATCATTGCCAGGGCGTCCCAAACACATGGGTTCTCCTTTAAATGTTCAGATCTTTAGAATACATTTGATACAAAGAATCCCACGTAAATAAAGTTTTTTGAAGTTGTTTGAAAAATACATCAAGCTTTACTTTAGTGCTTGTAATTACTACCTCACCAATCAAATAGCTTTGAAAATACATTTGCTGTCCTCTAGACTATGCATGTGTAGTAAACATAGGTAGATCTTTGGAATTCAAAAACCTTTAATTAGAATATACATTTGTGTTGGTCTTAAAAAAAAGTTAAAAAGAATACCTTCTAAGTACACATCATTGAAAGATGTGAAAGGATCCTCTTTCAGAAATGTATTTTATTCTTGGAAGTGAATCATCTTTCATAGTAAGAAGGTGTGGAGTATTGGCAAATAATTCTAAGAATAAGTCTAAAATTCAGCACTGACCTCTACCCATTTCTCTTCTCCACTTCCCTCAAGGCAATAACATTTCATACAAAACTTAAAATGCCAGGCTTTAGAATCAAGGAATAAATTTGTGTGTATGTAGTGAACGTGTAGCATAATTTAGAAACTGAATACTTTTGAGCTCTGAAAAATATGCCCCAAAGAACTGAGCTGCCTATTTTTATATACCAGCAGGATGCGTCATTGCTCACACAAACATTTATCAATGAAGTCAGTGATTCAAACGGAATTAGAGATGACAACTATGCTATTTGTTTCCACGAGTAAATTCTGAAGTCTGTTTTTACTTCTTAACAAATTGTTCAATCAAACTGTATGGAAACATTTTTAGAAAAGGCAGTTTATTCTCACACAAAAAAGGCCAGTAAACAGTCTTTGAGCATGTCTGAATATGTCACTATCCATATCAAGCTGCCACTTGCTTAATATCATTGGGTGAAAATGATTTTTCATTATTGTGTCCAAAAGTGTGAATTATGCCAAAGTCTGACAGATTTGCATTGGATCGCTATTAGAATGCCATAAATTTCTGCTTTCAATGGAAACTCTAAAAAATCAGACAAAATATTTAGACAACCACTTAACTGTTAACAAAACAAAATAAAAACAAAAAACCTGTATTCAGGAGGACTAATAGAAATTTCTGTTCGGTTCTGAGCTGCACAAGTCACAAGAAAATTACAGAATTGGAATCAGTTTTAGAGCAGAGACATAAGAATGATTAAAAGATGGAAAAATGGAATCTAATAATAAGGATAAAAGAAACCTTTATACAAAGGGAGACAGGTATGGATTTAATGAACTTCATGTTACCCAAGATAGATGAGCAGCTATTTTCTGTTACTTTCTACCCAAATCTTCCATCACCCCACCGTAGCTAGGAAAACGAGCAGTAGACTCTGTTTATTCTCTGCGTTTTCATAAAAGAAGGCAATAAAGTCACTTAAAAATGACAGACTTTTTAAATACAAAGAGTACAAAGAACCTTCTCAATGCTAAGGAATGTCACTGTGAGTCTCCTATCATTTATCATCCAAAGTTTTTCTTCTAAAGGGTTATCTCCAGGAAGTATGAGACTTTAATCCTTCATTCCAGAGCTCCTATACAGACAAATGCTACATAACTGTCATAATTTGTGGAATGTTCAAGACTGTTTTCTTAGTTAATTGACATACAACAGACTGAGGCATTGTTAAATCTTGAATATCTGTTCAAATGAAAACTCATTGTACCACATTTTTGATTTCCATTGCTGACCATAGGTCTAATATCATTTGTTCCTATTTCCAATGCACTATACTTTTCATCTTTTGTAAAAATAGACATTCTGTGTTGCTATCTACGATTTATAATCTTGACATCTATCTTCTGATTTCTGAAGACACCCTGATATTGTCCTACCTGAAAGGTTCTTACAGAGTAAGACTTCAATGAATGCTCAATTATTGTACTGCATTACACATTTACTTAGAGCATATAAAAATAGGTCTTTTCTACCTAAATTCTGGTATTGAATCCCACCTTTTATGAACTATCCAGTACAGTTATTCTCTACTTGACAACAGTGTTCTGAAATTTCACAACATGTGTGAGCATTAAATTTACTACCGCTGTCTTTCCTTTTGCAAATTGGTGTTTGTCCTCTCTTGTATTTGAAAACTTGGTTTGCCCAGAACTCCAGAGAATGGGGTTTGGGCCAAAGTTAACTGCAAGTCTTAAAGCTACATTTTACAAAACATACACACACACACACACACACGAATTCCAAATTGTTTGGCAGATTTCACTGCTGTTAGCTTCCCACAATATTCTAAAAAAATATCAGACAAACAGGCGTCAGTATGATTAATTTTGATGATTACTTTATTTTCTTCCTATACACAGTGGCCTCCAGAAGCTCTGAGTTCAGTTGAATATGCATAGAGTCACTTTAGTTAACTGAAGTGTTTATAAATAAATGATATCTTTTCTCCATTAACTTGTCTCCATCTTGACCTACAAGAGTGGATTGTATGGGTAATCTCAGATGACTAATTTGTCTTTTCCTTAACCCACTGCAAGGGAGCAAAAAAGTGCACAGAACCACAGAAATGCTTTGAAATATACACATATTCGGGCACTACTGCAAAAAGTGAATTTTTGCTGAATGTAAGCCAAACTTTTCTATGAGTTTCTATTTTCACCATTATAACTGTTAGGATAGAGGATCCTAGGATTCATATTACGTGGTACATGTTTTGTAGCATAAATTGGAACCTGAGTCTCCAGTGTTTTACACAAGAGCTAACGCTAGGAACTTCCGTAGATTATATTTTGATACACTTGATACAAAAATCTCCTAGGTTCTGAGAAAATACTTCTACCCGGATGATTTTACTGCAGACGTGCCCTGTGGACTGGAATTGTCAAGTGTAACATTTCCGGAAACTGAGGAGAGCAGGAAAGAATGGAAATGTTATCATGCAGAGGCGCTCCAGCAGCCCTACGTGTGGCTAAGCAGCGAACACGGGAGGGGAGTGAAGGGCAAGAGGAGGCGGGTTGCGGTTTTGCTACTAAATCTAGATCATACATTTATTATCTGTGTGTTATATATGTTTAAATATATTTTGCGGACTTTTAATCCATAACATGCTGTTTCTCATTTGTGAAATGAAGTTTATGACCTTCACCTCATTTTAGCATTTTAGCCGAAGTTTTTACATTTTCACTACAGTCTCTCCCATACTCAAATCATTTCCAGTACTCAGATAGCACATGGTGTGGGGGATAAGCATCAGGAAAGGAAAAACTCTCAAGATAGATATCAGCTTGTCCACCTGGCACAGACTCAGAGAAGGAACCAACAGGTTTATTTGAATAAGTGGTTTATCTTATGTAGTCTGAGACCACCCACACAAAACATTTGTCTGACTGAAGCCACGTGGTGTGCCAGTGGCTGTGAGCACTAGCGGGCCACACTCATCATGTACAGTGTGTAACTGGAGACAGGTACCGGGTTTCCTGGCTTTGCTTTTTTAACAGGAATGTGCTATGAATTGTTAATTCACTGAGATGTAAATGCTCATGTAATTCAATAACTCTATTGCACAAATCTACTTGTAATTGGTCACTGAAAAGAAAGTGCAAATATTTTCAAGTTCTTTATACTTTTGAAGATCTATAGTTAAAAAATATGTCGGTAACTATTCTATTTTGCATAGGAAATTGTACTGTAATTCAGAGACCTAGAAGAATAACCGACTCCATAAATTGAAAAATGTGTTCCAGATTTACAGTTGGAATCAGTCAAATCAATGCTTTCTTTCGAATCTGATGCCTTATCTACCATGTGTAACTACTGACAATCCAAAAGTTAAAATGAAAACAATTGGTCTTTACAGCATAACTGAATACTGCTATACCTGAACATGGGATTTCCGGGTTGCTTAAATATGTAATTTGCTGTATGTATCACTCGATAATACATAAGGATGAGGACTTCTGGTTTTAAAGTTTTTGAAAAAACTAAAGTTTGTCTGTTGGTTTTCTTTTTCTTAACTGGAAGACACTGTGATATAGTGGGAAGAGTCTTGAACTTTTGGGTTCAGAAGCCACAAATGTTCACTCTCTGTCACTTACTCTCCATATCCTTGGAAAAGTTACTTTGTCACACCAAGCCTTAACTGATTCATGGAAATAATATTCTTTCCTCACAGAGTTGTAGTAAAGCTGAAATACAACGTTTGTAATGTTTCATTTCTAGTAGGTATGGTATAATGTTGTGGGGTGCATTAGACTGGTCTGGGCATGTTTAGGAAATTGCCAGGGTGGATCCTCCAGAAGCCTTTTTGCAACAGGACTGGGCAACTCCCAGGAGAGTAATTGTTCCGATGGAAAAGTTAGCCCAGAAAGATGAGCTTAACAGAAAGCCTTGGCTACTGGTGATGAGAGGTGATTCGGAATAAACACGATGCCTCTTCCTTGGACTTATCTGTTGCTCCAGCGCTGCTGTGCTCTCATCTTGGACACATGGAAAGATAAAAATCAAGAGCATCTCTGCTAGCATCTCAGCAAAGACATTGGAAGAGGAGCAGCACTTCTCTCAAGGCCATCAAAGAATCATTTCTCATTTAAAGCAGAAACCTGAGCAGCCTTGGTACTTCAAGGGTTCCATATCCCAGCCGTCATGGGGGCTAGAGGGGTCTGGCGGACATTGAGGCACCCAGATGGTACTGGGCCAGGATTGGGAAGCAGACCTGCTCGATAGCATGTGTTGGGCAATCTAGGGGAAGGGGAGTTCCCAGGAAAACCAGGGGGACTCTAGCCAGACGGCTGAGGTTTTATGTCAGCAAGCAGGGGCAAGGACAAGTCAACCGCACCATCTATGTGATTGTGTCTGTTACCATGTGCTGGTGATGCATGTGGAGAAACTCAAAATATAAAAGCATATTGTCTGTCATTTGATTAGCCAATTTAAAATTTTCAATTCATGTTTTGCACTCTCAAAGACTAAAAATTTCTGTGAAATAGGATGTGAAAATTTTCAAATGATATTGCCACACAGCTTTTCTTTTCTTCTCAAAAATAAAAAAGGATGTGAGAAACCTTGCCAAAGCACATGTTGGACGTATCATAAGAACTTCTGTTTAAGAGCAAGAAATACCTATTCATTTCATTTGCTAAACCTGATACCAGGTCTAAGATGGTGCTAAGTAATTACAGTTTTAATTAAAAACAATTGAATGAACAAACCAAAAAAGAATTATCCAAAGACTTCAGAGCAAATTTGAAAAATGAGTTTTCAAATTTTTGTTTTTCTTTTTTGAGGCAGTGTATAAAGTAAAAATCATGAGACCTTGGAATCTGACAATTCCTGATCCTTCCACTTAACTGGTTGTGACCCTTAACAAAGTATTCAACATCATAAAATAAAATGTTTCAAGACAAAATTAGATAATCTGAGAGTGGCACCTAGCCCAGTGCCTGTCACACTCAGCAGACAACGTTAATTCTTCTCCGCTTTACCAATTCTCTGCCTCTCTTTCCTTCCAAACATACATTTTCATTCCAAGTATCCACAGGCAGGATAGCAAAATGGCTAAGAAGCCACTGCATGCGTAGGTATTGTGTTTCCCCAAGTTACATAAATTCTCAGGACCTCAGTTTCCTCATCTATAAAATGGGGCTTCTAGAAACTTCCACATAGATTTTTCTGTGAATTAAGTGGATTAAGTCATGTGAAGTGCTTAGAAGAGTGACCACTAGAATGTAAGCTCCAGGAGCACTTTTTGGCCACTCCTAATCCCTAGTACCTAGAACAGTACCTGGAATGCAGTGGGCGCAAAATAAATATTTGTAATCTATGACTAAATGCAGTAACATGCTCGCTTCCCTTTGCCCGACCCAAACTATCTCTTTATAAACTGTGGGACCCATGTAGGAGTGTGCAGGGCAGGGATTTAGAGAGCGCATCTTAAACGGAAATAAGGAAATTCCCCATGACTTCCCCTAACCTGAACTGTATTTTCAACGCCTTGTTGTCACCTCCCTCTAGAATAAATATTCCTGCCCCATCTCGGACAGGGCACAAATCTGCCTTAGATGTGTGAGCACCTATCTCAGTGCCAATGTGCTTCTATGCTGCCTCTGTCTAGACACGGAGACTGGAGGCTGTTAAGAGCAGTTCAGCTCCTGTAGATGTTGTATCAGGTAGGCACTCAATAAACAACACATGGAGTGAACAGGTCATGGACAAACATATCATGATATAGTAACATGACATTTAATTAGGAAATATTGTGCACTTATATATTTGGAATATTCTCAACTGTATGGCCAAACAGAAGTTTCAGTCATCAGGTTGCTAAGTATTCAACCAACACCTGGAAACTTTACATGATTCCTAAGATACTGGCTGCTTGACAACACCATCTTGCCCAACGGTGGATGCTCTAATGGGGCTGACTCTTGTGAAAAATTTCTTGTCTCAATGCTAGACCATGCGTGGGAATGGCTTGGCTCATCCCCTTCTTTTTTCACAGCAGCCATCCTTTCCCTGGTTCCTAGAGAACTCTCTAGGGTACTCAATAAAGTACTCAGATATGTTCAAACATGTCTGTCACTCTTCAGTACTTCCCAAAATGTCTATTATGGAATCTTAGTCCTATAAGATTCCCTGCTGAAGAAAACACTTTACACATTGCCTTGGGAATGAATATTTTTATTATAATGAGTTCTCTTTTACAGACAAATTCTCAATATTTTCTATCCCCTTAACAGTAGTATTATAAATTCCAGAGTTAGATTAAGCACTACTAGAGTGTGATATGTCTTGATGATTTTCCTTGGTGACCTCTAACATGCTGGCAGATAGAGTTTACTCAACAGGAGTTTATGGATTTGGATCCAGTCTCAGTGTAATTAAACTGCTTTAAAAGCAAAATATAAATTCAACATAGTATTATTATGCACCTCCTAACTTTGTTCCGTGAAAATCTGTGAGACTCTCTAGTCTGGCCTGAGTTATATTATTTTTCCCATATACTTTTAGTATAATCACTTAATACTTAATTTCAAGAAAACTAAACTATATTAAAATGGTCCTCAGAAATCCTCAACATGCTGCGGCTTGAGAAGGCTGACATGATGAAATGGAATATGAAGAACATGTGATGTTTTGACTAAGCCAAACCAAAGGAAACCCACCTCTTCCAGCCTCATGGTGCCCTGCTTTGATTTCTGCCCCTTCCTTTGTGACGAGCCAGCAAAAAGTTTATTATGAAAATCACTGGAAGTGTCAGGCGATGTTTGCTGAATGAAAAAAGCCAGCTCAGCAGCCAGGAGGATGTGCAAGCCCAACATTGTGTAGATACTTGGAGTTTTGCATTTAATGCTCCTCTCCCCCATGTCAACTATGGGAAGACAATTACTTGAGGAAACAACTCCCTGTTTGGGAATATTTATTGTTAGAATATTGAATTAGCTGCTGCCATTGCTTTGATCTCTTCCACGCTACAAAATGCCTAAGGAAGACTTTGCAGGACAATCATTTTCTCCTTAAAGCTGATCAAATAAAAGATTTTTATAGTTCCTCATTTTAGCAATCATGGAGATCTATTATGATTCAAGCATGAGTCAAGCTCTCTGTGCCTTAATAAATTTGTCCAACAGTTAGAAGATGCTTAAGAAGAGCAAATACAGCAAACTCTCTTATTTGTGGTTGTGTATGTGCATATGTGTTAAAATGCTTGAAGCCAAACATTTTGGTACTTTTCAGGATCGCAAGCAAGCAAAATCATCCTTAACTTGAGAATCAGTGATACTGTGAGACTGATAGTCTTAATAATACTCTGAAACCTTTTGACATATCCCTCCTCAAATAATCTTAGAACTATAAACTTAAACTTTTAATTGATTTGTTAAGGAAAAACCAACTTCAGTTAGCAAACACTTAAGCTTACATGAACAGGAGCATTCCTTCCCAAAAGTGAGAGACTCGGGACTTATCTTCTAACTCTGGCTTGTCATAGTCCACGAAAGGGTCTACTGAAAGGTTCACTGCTGTGCCTACACATGCATGAACACGCATACACACACACACACACACACTCACATCAGGGGGCAAATAACCCAGGAATAATGGATGAGGTACGAAATGGATTGCGCCCTATTATAATGAATGTTCACATCGCTTTTGTTTAAAAGATCACGTGATAGTTGAAGTAAGACTAAGGATAAATCCTCCAAGCTTTTACTCATCAATCCAGGTGCAGGGGGTATGCTGACATACTGAGGCCGTCACAGCTCAGCCCCGCCTCGTGGACTATAGCATGAAAGCAGTGATTCCTCACTTCTCCTGGGTAATGGACCAGCACTGAGAATCTCCCTAAAGCTCTGGACATTCTCACTTGAAAATGTATAGACACCTACTCACAAATTTTGAATACAACTCCCTTGGTCTGGACTACAGTTTAAGAAGCCCAAACAAGAGCCTAAAGATGTCCTTTGCCCTGAGGGAATCTTACAAAGAGCCATCATCTGGACTAACAGTATCCAGTGTATTGATATGGGAACCAACTAGTCTTATGTTCGTAAGGTGACATCAATGAATATACTTGGCAGGCTTGATAAACATATTTGCATAAAATACACATATGTATGTAGGTACTAAGTGAAATGTATTGACAACCATCTATATTATGGCGTATGTTTTACCTTCAATTGTGAGCTTCTTCATCAATTATTCATAGCTCAGAATCTCATATTTTCCTTCCAAATAATAGAGATATATACTTTTAAAATATCAAGTTCACCTCTTAATGACTTAACACTTTATCTGAAAAACCATTGGTCCACTGATTTACTATTATTTGCTATGATAATTAAACATTTCCATAATAGCATAGAGCTTGGGAACTGATGCAAAATATTGACCATTTTTTCAAATTTGATGTAATTATACTATGAGATATAATTTATGTAGTATACATTCTTTAAAGAATATGGCCAAATAATTTTTACCTTAAAAGAGAACTGTGATATACGATAAAGATGAAATCTGGCGAAAGGAAAATATTGACACAAATATACTGCCATGCATACCCAGTTCTACACTACCTGGCTGGTGGCCAGAATTCACACAGCATCTGAAACACGTGCAGAAGTCTACTGATGTGCCGTGGGGGCTTGAGTGTCCCGGGCAAAATGTTCACTGGCAAGGTACTGCTCAGAACAGGCAAGGTATGAGGGTACTCATGGACAAACAGGCCATGACATAATAACGTGACATTTAACTAGGAAATATTGGGCATCTATGTATTTGGAATATTCTCATCTGCATTTCCATACAGAAGTTTCAATTTTCAGGTTGCCAGGTATTCAACCAATACCTGGAAACTTCACATGATTCCTAGGATGCTGGCTACTTGGCAACACCACCTTGCCCGATGATGGACTCTCTAATGGGGCTGAGTCTTGGGAAAAAATTCTAGTCCCAGTGCTAGGATCATGCATAGGAATGGCTCACGCTCTTCTTTTTCCACAGCAGCCGTCCTTTCCCTGGTTCCTAGAGAACTCTCTGAGGACTCGGTAAAATGCTCAGATATGTTCAGACATGTCTGCCACTCTTCAATATTTCCCAAAATGTCTATCATGGAATTTTAGTTCTATAGGATTCCCTGCAGGAGAAGGCAGGCAAGTGGTAATTTCTCCTCGGATAAATAGTATTAGGAAACATAGCATAAAATGTTTCCTCATATGTGAAATTTTATAATGCAAATCAGTAAATTAAAGATCTGTTACTTGGGGCCTTCACAAAATTATTTTATTACCTAAACTTTTATTTGTTATTAGCCCAAAAACCTATTAACATCCTGGGGACTAAGTTTTGAAACACTTTTGAAAATCCTTCACCATACCCTAGAGTTCATTCATACATTTTTTTGCTCACACTCCTAGACGCCCACCCAACCAGAATGGGGGCTCAACTCTCTATACCCTCTCTGCTATCGGGAGTTTCTTCTGCAGAAACCACTCTTTTCTTCCCTTCTCCAGAATCTATATCAGATATAGCTTAACCATTGACTTCCTCTTGGAAACTCACTACACATGACTGTCTTATTCAGAAGTTTAGAAATGGCTTGGTAATTAACGGTACCATGTTAGTGAAGTGTATTCTGCTTCACTATTTTGTGGTTGCAACGATTCCTCTTTATAATAGGTTATAGCAAAATACATCGTGCATTTTAATATAATTTAGCTGCCGATTGAGTCAATATTGTTAGTCTCATTTAACTTTTATTTGATCTAAATTTGAAAGAAAAGAAATTAGTAGGCAATTTTATCACGACATGCTTTTTTTTTTTTTTTTTTTTTTTTGAGGAAGACTAGCCCTGAGCTAACTGCTGCCAATCCTCCACTTTTTGCTGAGGAAGACCAGGCCTGAGCTAACATCCATGCCCATCTTCCTCCATTTTATATGTGGGACACCTACCACAGCATGGCTTGCCAAGTGGTGCCATGTCCACACCCAGGATCCAAACCGGGCCACCAAAGTGGAACGTTCACACTTAACTGCTGTGCCACCAGGCCAGCCTCTATCATGATATGCTTTTATAAAACTTGTGAATATGTATTTGTGTCCTGTTCTGACACAACTAGCCTTAAATAAAGCCTACATATTCATTGTGGTAAAGGACCATTGGGTTCTCATAATTTACATTGGGCTTCAACCCGTCAGGGAAAAGGATCATTCATTCTCTCGTGACCTTTGTAATAGTTATCAATATTCACCTGAAAAATAACCATTTTTATCTTACATTTAATTGCTTGGCTCTGGAGTCCAACTCCTTGCTGTGAATCAAGCTCCACCATTTACTCGGTGACTTTTGCCAAGTTAACCTTTTCTGTCCTTGGTTTTCTAATGTGAAAAATGGTGATAATACTGACACAAATGCCCACAGGGCCACTGAGTAGATTAAAGGGGATGATAAATGCAAAGGGCTTGCGATATTACCCAGAGGATGGCAAGTGCTTAATAAATGCTAGCTCTTGTTATTACGGTGAAAGTGGTATAGAGAGTATAAAATCACAAATTTCAATGTCCACCTGCAAATCCTTTCTCGCTCCACCTTACTAGAACCTGAATTGCCAGTAGTAACAAAAGATTGACTCAGAAATAAAGAAAGCAGAGAGTTTGTCTCAACAGATAATTAGGCAGAAATAACAAATTCACAAAAGTCATTTGCAATGACCATGATACCAAAAAATGCAAATACACACATATCGAGAGGCAGGAAGTTATTAATTCCCTTGAAGACCTGAGTAACTTAGCCATGATCGCAATATCAGCAAGCATGCTTCTGCAAATAACAGGGGGGCTGGGGGCGGGGGGAACTCACTAGAGGATTTTATTCTCTCATATCTCCTTGTTGTCTTTGATAAAATATCACCTGCTCCCTTAGGCATTCCCTAATGACTCTTTGTACAGCAATAGTACCCCTCCCACCTCCTAGCATACCTATCCTCTTATTAATTTTTTTTTTTTTAGGGTAGGCTTTTTGGTGAGGAAGGTTGGGCCTGAGCTAATATCTGTCACCAATCTTCCTCTTTTTTTCTTTCTCCCGAAAGCCCCAGTACATAGTTGCATATTCTAATTGTAAGTCCCTCCAGTTGCTCTGTGTGGGATGCTGCCACAGCATGGCTTGATGAGAGGTGTGAAGGTCTGTGCCCAGGATCCAAACCAGCAAACACCTGGCCGCCAAAGTGGAAGGCACAAACTTAACCACTACACCACCAGGCCAGCCCTTGTAATTTTTTCACCGCTCTCATCACCTTTGCTGTAGACTGAATGTTTACGTTCCCCCAAAATGCATATCTTGAAACCAACCTCCTGATATGATGGTACTGGGAGGTGAGGCCGTTGAAAGGTAATTAGGACTAGATTAGGGTGAATCCCTCATGAATGGTGTTAGAGTCCTTAGAAGACTCATGAGAGAGATTTCTTCCTCTCTCTGCCTTCGGACACATGAGACTTCAACGAGAAGTTGGCAGTCTGCCACCTGAAAGAGGGTTCTCACCAGAATCTGATCATGCTGGCATCCTGTACTTGAACTCCCAGCTTCTAGAAGTGTAAGAAATAAATTTATATCTTTTACACGCCACCCAGTCTATGGTATTTTTGTTATAGCAGCCCAAGCTGACTAAGGCAACTTTCTTACACACTATATAATTTACTAATTCATTCTGTTTAGTGTCTGGCTTCCCCTACTTGAATGTTAGCTTCATTGCACACAGAGTTTTCATATTTGTTTCAAAGCTAAATACCCAGCACTTAGAACAATTCTTAGTGAATAGTAGGCCCTCATGAATGTTCAATGAATGAACGATCAACATGTCCAGAAGTGGGACAGACACAGTCTTGATCATGCTGTAGCTAAAGAATATTATCAAGATTCAGATCCCTTTCATCTCTCCACTCTGCCATCTTCAGGGTTGGCTTCATCCTAAAGTAAAAACTTCTTGTCCTTGGTTTTCTAATATGAAAAATGGCAATAATACTAATATAAACTCCCATAGCTCTACGAAGTGGGTAAAAGGAGATAATAAATGCCCCCTTTTAAGAGCAAGAAAACAATCACAGAAGGCTCTCAACAGATTTCTCCACATATCTCCCTGAACAGAAATTGATCACAAACTAATTAGTGTTATGGGGAAGGGAATTTCTTTAAAAATTAGAGAAATCAGGATTTCCCCCCTTAAAATGGGGAAAAGGATTGTGTTCCTCAAAGGGTAAATACTTGAACAAATTTGGTGTTCCATTGGCAAGGATGAAAACCTGGATACGTAGACAGAGAATGAAAAAATAACTGTATCTGCTACGTCATCAAATCTCTGCTTCGATGCACTACTCAAGTGAGCTGTAGTAAGACTAAAGCTTTTAAAACAATTTCAAATAATACTGTCCTTAAATATAAACAAAAAGAAAGGGGAAGCAGACCCACTTTCAGACACACTGAGTTGGATTACTTCACATGTGAGCTGATTTAGGGAACATCATTTGACAACTAAAAGCAAATAAGGTGAGTTTTTATTTGCATCCCACCCTTCACATGCTAAGTCTGCTTTCAGAAAGAATTTGAGTGGCAATGACCTAAATAAATCCATCTGTGAACTAATCTCTTCCAAGGATGTCCACTTAAATTTCAAAATGTGTTTGATACGTTCATGTTACAAAGATTAGTTGTCTTTTTATTTAACATAAACCATCCCATTTTTGTTGGCTCTTCAAGCAGCCAAGATAAAAAATAAAAAATGAGTATTTTTATGGATGTGAGAAGTGATGTGTTGAAACATTTTATTGGTATAGATTCAGTTTGGTAATCTTTTGGCTTTGTTTTTTTTTTTTTTTTTTTTGATAGCAGATGTGAAAAGAATGAGATTCATAAAAATGTCTTCTAGAAAATAAAATAGCACGATTGAAGATTTGCTCAAACATGCAAGTAAGAAATTGAATTTGGATTTTAAATGCCTAAACTTTATATTTAAAGAAATGATTCATTTTAAATAATACAGCTTAATTGTGAAACTTTCAGTATCTAGTAATGATTATTTACTGTCTTAGCCTCCATCTGCTGTTTGATTTTTAGGTATTTTACCTTACTAGTGACATCTATGAAAGAAGAAAAGGAGTTGCCACAAAACGATATAAGTTCAATTAGACCACTTTTCTAAAACTTAATACTTTTGATTCAACTCCCATATTTGCTAGGATGAAATTGATAAATGACTATGAATTTAACATCTCAACTTCTATAGATAATTGAGAGTTATCTCAAACTTATCTCTTAAGGAAATAGCAAGTGCTCTCCCAGACAATGTATATGCACCTGACTACAGTCTGTGAGTAATGGGTATTGCATAGCAACACATACCCTAATATTTTATTTGGAATACCTCAATATTAATTACTTTTGATGCATTTAACTGCAAAACTGCAATTAGGGATCCCTGTTGAGTCTATTTACAAGTACTTCGACAGTCCTCCACTGTCCCCCAAATGCCGTCTTCCGTGTCTATTTGCCTTTTTCTACAGCATCTATCTTGTGCTACATAATTTACTAATTTATTCTATTTATTTATGAGAAGTCCAAGCTGAAATTAGATAGGTGATTTATCTGTTAGAAAGCTATAAAAATAACACAAACAAACCAAATAATTAAGTGGCAGAGAAAAATACATTTCCAACATATTAAATTGGCCAATTTTTTGCAACACAAAGCCAATAATATTTATGTTTTAGGTTATCTGTGTTGTGATTTATGTAACTGGCTGTGCAAACAAATCAGATAGCAACAAATTGCTACATTGTACACTATGTGTCCTGAAGATTTCCTGCTTGAAACAGAGTCCTTCTATTCATTGACCTACATATTGAGGAAATAAAGAAGATGATGGCAAATAAATGATCAAAATATGCAGGCCAAGATTTGAGGACCTTCTTGGGCAATGGAAATGTGATAGTCATGTTTTCACAGATGTGCTGCTGACATCACTGCCCCCAGAAGACTCCAGCCCACAGTTAAGTAAAAAGCTGTCTCTGTGTGGGAAGCTGTCAAACAGCCTCTCCAAACAGGGCAGGCCTCTTTTGTGGCTATAATAACAATCACTAGTTTCATTCAAGTTTATATTCAACATACTAAATGAAAGATAAAAATCATGAGCATGCTATCCATGATAGAGGATGAACTGCTCTATTAAACAAGGAGATGTCACAGTTGTCAAAATCCTGAGTCAGGAGAGAACATTAGATCCTATTTCTCACAAAGAAAAGTTATTGCAGCAAGGAATGCACAAATTACGAGAATCTTAACTAAGAATCTACTTATCTTTTGACCGATAGCTCAAAGAAAAGTTGAAGATGTGTCACTATTGCAGAGCTAAGTGAAATTCATCGGACGCATCAAATGCAGGGACATCCTCAATGCCTTAAGGCATGCCCTACGCTGCTAGCGCCAGGACTAAGGTGTTAGATTCAACATAATCTGAAAGCACATGATGCATTCACACTTACGCTTTGGCTATACATTTCTATAAATGTGATAGAATCATCTACTTCTCTCTTGTTTTTAGTCATTCTATATAAGAAACCACCTAACTTGTATCCATTTCTTCAAATTTTTTTTTACAAACAGAATGGCAGTTAATTTTATCTGGGCAAATACTGCTCTTATTCCAAAACAAAATACCTAAGATTGTAACATGTTTTCTGGGATATTAATTTCCAACCTTATAGAGAAACTCTCTATAACAAGAAGAAAAAAGAGAAAGAGGAAGTAATTTAAGTCAGCTCTGTGTTTTGTGATGTATTTAGATGATATTTTACTTTCGTTCTAAATATTTCTAAATATTTATTCTAAAATATTTTTATTTTGTCTCTAAGTAACTTCATTTTAGCCTTGAGTATAAAAGGGTCCACATGTGTGGGGAGGCACCAATCAAATAAGTTACCATGACATGGCCAAACTGAATTCAGTCATTTAAAATGAAATAGAATTGTCCGATGACAACCAGATGGATAGGAATTGTTTCTTTCAGCCCACCATGTAGGGTTTACAGAGGCTTGGTGCTCAAAATCATGGATTCATGCTCATATTTGAAGTACAAGCATGTAATCTCACCCTCAGAAAGTAACATTTCTTAAAGCATCACTGGCAACAGTAAATAAAATGGAGGACAGTCAGACATACATAATATGATGTAAAACAAACTAACAAAAATGATATCATTTGCGGGGGTTGTGAAACAATCTCACATTATAAAGTAGCCCACTAGGTGAAAATTCAGTGACAGTCTTTGAAACTAATATTGTAACAACAGAGGGTACTAAGATCTCAGTCTTAGTACATATCACTACCTCACTGGAGATATTCCAGAATATGCTAGATGACCAGTCAGCAGATATTTTATAAACTGATTCAAGCATATTTAATGGGTGGGTATCAGGAATAAACAACCTTTAAACTTTCTATCACTTGAGAGATCATGCTTTCGTGATTATTCAAGCTATTTATCAATAATCTCTAATAATCACCACCTAATTTTGAAGGCACTATTTTCTTCCAAACAAATCTGTGAAATAAAACAGCAAAATTGAGGCAACTAAACACATAATGTCCTGGCCCATGAAAAATAAACACGTGTATCTTTATTTCTTTGATGATTGTTTCAGTTCTCTTAATCCAGGTTCTGTTTCTGAATTTCCTCTATGATTTTTTTGGTCACAGAGTCGGTTGGTGACTCATCTCCTCACTCCTTTAAAAAAAAAAAAAAGTGGTTTGTGTTGCATATCACAATTTTTTTCTTTTTTTTTCTATGCCTTTTTATTTTAAACATACTGAGCTTTCCCTCATTAAAAAAATTTTTTTTTACCTGTTCAAGGAATACCAGGTCTATTGTTTTCCAAAAGATCTCGCTTATAACCTTTGGACTTTTTGACATGATTTGCTTAAGAGATTCTGAACATTTGTCCCAGGGTCCTACTATAACAGGATATTTCAAAGACTAGTAGAATATTAGAATTACAAAGTAGAATTTAGACAAAGTACCACATCAATGCTCTCAATCAAGAACTCAATGCTTAGAAAATTTAAACAGCTAAGTTAAGCCAACCTCTAGCAAAGGAAGAACTCAAACTCAAACTTCTTTACCCCATTCTAATACTCTTTCTGGGACACAATATTGCCCTCCATGATATAATACCATTTGAACTTCTCAGAAATAAGTATTTGAACAAAGTATTCCCTAGAACTGAAATCTATAATTATGTATTAAATACCAAATAAGGGCTGTTATTATTGTGAACAAAAAAATTGGCTATCTTGTATGTGTAATTCATTACAATGGAGCAAGAGCTGCATGAGCTATAATAATATAACATAATAAAATACTGTTGGGACCACTATAAAATAGGTACCTAACACTTCAAGATAACCATTGAAGCAACGTCGTAAGGCAATGCCTAATTGATTTATACAGATAATGACTCAATGTTCAGAAGAGAAAGTAAGCTCACAGAATAGGGTGATCAGAATGGATGCTATGGAGATGAGTTCTTGAAGGATGCATAGGATTTTAAAATTTTTTCTTATTGCTATTATAACACAGACACAGAAAAAATGTATGAGGTGAAAAACTATAAAGCAAATATTCATGTAACGATCATCCTATCTGCCTCAGAATCAATCTCTATGTGCATTTCTTTACCTCTACCTTAGAGAACTTCTCTATCAAATATCAGGGGAATCATAGCCTTGTTTATGTTTTTGCTATTTGTGTATGCATCCCTAAACAATATGGTTTAGTTTTGCCTATTTTTCAATTTTATAAATTGGATACTGGCAGTATGCATTCTTCTGTATCTGACTTCTTTTGCTCAGTATTGTGGTTTCAATATTCACCCATGAGATCCACGGAAAGCCTTCACTTACTTTCAATGCTGTATTCCATTGTATGATTACACCATTTATTAATTCATTCTTTCTTTGATG
Organism: Equus quagga; assembly: GCF_021613505.1. NCBI lineage: Eukaryota > Metazoa > Chordata > Mammalia > Perissodactyla > Equidae > Equus > Equus quagga. The sequence goes on along the minus strand of NC_060274.1, from coordinate 74,365,357 downwards.
TGCTTTTGAGTTGTTTCCAGGTTTTTGGCTGTAATGAACAATGCTACTTTGAACATTTTTGAGTTTGAATCCTGGCCCATATAATCACACTTAAGTATTTAATTGCTGGGTCATCACTTATGCATATATTTAGCCTTAGAATATAATGCCAATTTTTTACCAAGTGGCTGTAATAATCTTCCTTCTTACATGCTGGGTAAGTTTTTCCAGGGTTCTCCATCCTTATTGATGTTCAGTATTGTCAGACTTTTAATTTTTAGGCCATCTGGTTAGTATGTTGTGGTTTCTCATTGTGGTTTTCATTTGTATTTCCCTGGTTGCTAGTAAAGATAAGTACTTCTTCATATGTTTTATGGGTCATTCAGATTCCCTCCTTTGTGAAAAGTCTGTGCAAGTATTTTGTATATTTGTTTGAGTTGCCTGTCTTTTTTTTATTTATTTCTGAGATTTCTTTACATAGAGTAAAAATAAGCCCTTTTTGGATATACGTATTGCAGATGTGTTTTCAGAGTCTTTGGATTGGTTTTCACCCTCTTCATAGGGTCTTTCAGTGAAGAGATTGTCTTAATTTTAATATAGTTTCATTTGTCAATCTTTTCCATTTTAGTTAGTATTGTTAGCGTTTTCTGGAAACACAGAATTTTTATAGGCTGAAATGAGGCATTTCATCCTGGGAGAATGGCATAGACAAAATCACGGAACTAGGAAAGCTCAAGTTATGCTTGCATAGAAGAGTAGCAGAAGAAAAATCGGGGACTGCTCCTAAAGTTCTCGAATGTCAAGTTAAAATGTCTGAACTTTCTCTCTTAGGCTTTTCCGCTTGCAAGAGTGCCAGGAGAAAGTACTCAGCTGGGAAGGTCTATATTCAGAGAGATGCTTTCAAAAGATAAACCCTATGGTACTAGATTCTTCATTAGAAGAATTTGCGGCAAGGAAACCAGTTCATAGGTTGAGCTTGAAAAAGGTGGAAGACACAGAGGCTGATCTAATGGAATTCTCAAGGCTTATTACAAGTGGAGCTTATGTTTAGGTTGTTTACACTTTAGGGCATAATTGTATGAGCTATAGAAAGGTTGGGCTCTGATACATGGTGATATTTATTCTAGGTAGACGTGAGAGAGGAAAGAAAGAAAAACATGAGCAAACATACAAAGGCATAAACAAATGAGATAACTTATGGGTAAAGAAGACAGATTGCACAAAGTCCAAGAGAAAAATAAGACTAGATTTCTATAGAGAGGCCAGAAAATGGAGAGAATCCAGGGTTTTAATAAGATAAAGGTATTCTGTTGTAACAAAGGATCCTGAAATTCCAGTGGCTTAACATAACAAAAGTTTATTTATTGCCCACATAAAATGTGCTGCAGGTGCAGGAGACACTTCAGGGCAACTGTCCTCTATGCAATGACTCAAAGATCCAGTCTGCTTTGATCTTGAGGCTCTATCATCCCAACAAGAGGGCTCTTCAACAACCCTCACACCAGAGCAAGAGAGTATTGGAGGGTCTTATCCTGGCAATTAAATGCCATGGCTCAAAAGTGACACAACCAATTGATCTTGCTAACTACAAAGGGACGAAAAGTATAATCCTCTGATGTGCACAAAGAGGAGAATCGTGGGGGAAACTAGAGGAGAATTTAGGTTTCACATGATAGGCCAAAGGAGCCATCTGGAACTTAGAGGGAACAGAATGACATCATGTGTGTCTACCATTCCACCGAGGGCCTGTTAAATGCCAACGACGCCCTTACACATTCTCATATTTAATTTTTATATTAATCCTATGATTGAAACAGTATGTCTTAACAAACAAAGAACTGAGGATCAGAGAAAGTAATAAATGCACCCAAGATCACATAGATAGCAAGTGAAAGAACTGGAATTTCACCTGTCTTCCCAGTTCTAAGCCTGTGTTCTTTCCATAACAGTACTCTGATATTGCCAAGGACATAAAAGATTCACTGGGGAGAATCATATAGGAAGGGTTAAAGGATATTTCAGGGAAGGTTCTGGAAGTTCTCTGAATGCGATGTGATAAAATCTATAGCAAAGTTATGGAGTGGGGACAGAGAATGTTCAATTATATGACTCTTTAAGGAAAACAATTTTTCAAAAAGATTAAGTATCTGAATGAATAGGGGAGGAAATGGTGATGAAGAAATAGTGATGATATAAAGATTATTTATATTTTCTAACCAACCTTCCTGGGATAGTAATGGCACCATATAAAGAGAAAAGGAGGCTGAAAAGAAGTACAAGTTTGTAGGAAAAACCATAAATTTGGTTCCAGATATTTGAAGGGAATGAAACATCTAAGTTTAAATATCTAAGGATATGGATTTGGATTTTTGGAGACAGACATTGGAGATATTAATTGGAGCTTTCCTTTTTAACAATATATTTATATAAATCAATTACCTTTTCAACAAAGAATGACTTATCAAAATCACTATAATTACATGCACATTAAGTAGTTCTCATTTTTGCCAAAATATTACTCATGGGTAAAAATATCTTCCTAAGATCCTGCGATGAATTCTATCAAGGCCCATCTGAAAAGTTTCTGTGACTCCCATTGCCCACAGAGTAAAATCCAAACTTTTTTTTAAATGCTTTTTTTTTTCCTGCTTTTTCTCCCCAGATCCCCCCAGTACTTAGTTGTGTATTTTAGTTGTGGGTCCCTCTAGTTGTGGCATGTGGGACACCACCTCAACTTGACCTGATGAGTGGTGCCATGTCCACACCCAGGATCTGAACCAGCGAAACCCTGGGCCGCCGAAGCGGAGCGCGAGAACTTAACCACTTGGCCAAGGGGCTGGCCCCCTAAACTTCTTAATATGGCATTTAGCCTTCTAAAATCTAGCCACCCCACCTTGCCTTTCTCACACCACTGCCCTCTAAATACCTTCTGAGCTGGTCAAACTGCCTTTCTCTCAGGTTGAATGCACCTTGGGGTACATAAATGAGTAATCTGAGAGTCTTCATTTTTCCCATAATGATAAAACACAAATTTAGTTACAGAACTAGTCATTTAAGTATTTTGATTTTACCTTACAGGTTGCAGTAAGCTATAAATAGCATATGAAAATTTGCAGTCAGACAAATCTAAATTCACTTTATGTGACTATACATTGTTTAGGTAATAACGACTGTTGCTGACTTATTCAGATGGCAGATTTGTACGATATAGTACATGAACTGGCATTGCCTCCCCTATCCCAGGTCAAGGGCAAAGAGAGTCAATTATTTTATTACCAGTCAAAACTGTTAATTCAGCTCAGAACATGCTGATTAGAAGTCTTTAGTCAGTGGGAAGGTCTTCTGTGATCTGGGACATCTATGTACTATCTTACCGCAAGACCATATGTTTCTTTCATCTGTGCTTATCCTAAAAAGCAATTTTTGTACTCCTGGTGGGCATATGTGTGAATTCTGTGGAATTGGTGTGCACAATGACAGCAGTTTTGTACATTCACTTCTTTGCTGTTGAATCACAGATTTCCCTCTTTGCCTGAGAAAACAGTCAGTTCTACAGTTGACAGCCAATTTGAAAGGTAAGTGAACAGTTCTCTTTCTTTGCTAATTTTTAAAATGGTTAACATTTTAAAAATTAATTGTGGTTGAGTGTATTAATGAGTGATCTGTTGAAATTCGTCTCATTCCTTCAGGTAATAATATTTGCTACTGGGGTTGTATTTTATTTGTTTTCTAAGATGAGGAATAAACTAAGCTTCCATTCTCTCATCTTGAATATTCATATAGCCATACTCTTAGATGTCTGATAGACTTTTTAAACTCCCCTTAATAGATATTTTGAATTCTGGATGTTTCCCCTGAAACCTGCTCCAACTTTCCTGAAGAATGGCAGCTCCGGCCTGCAGTCGCTCAGGTCAAAAACCTTAGGATTGTCCGCTCACTTTCCATTATAGTTCTACATCCAGTCTGTCAGGAAATCCTGTGGCCTTTACCTTCAAAACAGACCCACAGTTTGTCCGCTTTAGAGCTGGGCTGCTTTTTGGCTCTCAACTTCTCCTTGCTTCCACTCTGCGCTCCCGTACAGTGTATTCTAAAACCAGCAGCCAAAGTGAGGCCTGCCACTCTATCAAACATACGTGAGATCATGCCATACCTCTCTCCTTGCAGTGGCCCCCATTCCACTCAAAGCAAAGCCCGAGGACTGAACCATGACCTACACAGTCTGGCCTGTGGTTTCCTCTCTCACCATTGCCCCCTACTTCTCATCCCTTCAGTCATTCTGCTCTGGCCACATGGGTCTCCTGACTATTCACTGAACATGCCAGGTTTCCCTTAGGACCTTGGCAGTGAAGTTCCCTGTCTGGAAAGCTTTTCCTCCAAACAAACACAAGAATTACAGGGATTATATAAGAACATGCAAGTACAAACTTTTCACTAACTATAAAGTGCCAAATAAATATAAGCTCTTAAAACTATTATTGTTTTAATAACAAATATCTGTTGCCATTATTCCTTATTTCTTTAGAATGAATTTGATTTACCTAGACATTGGAATCTAACTAAAAGAGCACTTGCAATACACAGCTTTCATTCTAGCAGTGGTGACATCACAGCCTCTGAGGCACTCACTTTTCAGGTATGTGCCATCGCCCTCAGTAAGACAACAATTGCCTTGTGTTTAGTTTCACTCTGAGCCAGGTCCTGGATTGAAAGTGCATTATCTGAGTTAATCCTCACTTCAACTCTGTGAAACAGGAAATATTTTTCCCAGTTTAACAGATGAGGATATTGAACCCTAAAAGATTAAGTAAGATACTTAAGCTCATAGTCAGTAAATGTGCCGGTATTCAAATCTAGGACTGTCTGACTCCAAAGTCTTATCTAGTCCTCCTTATACCTCACATCAAAACTAGAAAAAATCACTGTGAATTTATACAAGTTTATCTGATATATAATGCTCTTGAAAGTACTTGAATTATTTTGGGTGCCAAAGTAGTTTAAAGAGAAAATAATTTCACGCTCTAAACATAATTGCTACTGTTTTTCCATTTAGCAGCCAAACAAACAAGGAAAATTCCTGATATATAGTACAACATATGAAAACAAAGTATCAAAGTAAATTGAAAGTGCAATAGAGTAAACCAAAGAAACATGAAGCATGCTTGAAAAACCAGGAAGAGTTCATTTAAGGGTAAAGAATTCCAGAACGTTATAAAAACTCAGAACACAAAAGGACTATGTCCTTCTTTTGTTCTGTAAGAAATGAGCTCTGATGAACATGGGCCATGTGATGGCAAATCCAAGCACATGGACCATCTAAAGGCAGATCCATGCTGATATGTTTCCAGTTACTAAGCAAACAAATGGCCACATTTGTGCCATTGCAGTTCAGCATATGAGCTTCCTCCATTCTTTGCCTTTGCCTGGCACGTGAAAAGACAATGAGTCGCTTTAGAGCCAAATGGGAGATACAAATGTGTAGCACTGCCATCTGTGCTTTTCTATTTCTGGTCAAGAGAAGGCACATGCTGATTGAGAAGATACCAACAGATACAGCTGTAAATAGTTACCCTAAATTAGTGTGTGTTAAGACCAAAGAATAGAAGTTGTCATCTGGCTCAAGTCCTGAGCCCCTTTCAGATGCAAGAATGGGTTATAAGTCTGTTACCTCTTGCTGTGAAACACTGTTGACCAACTACCCAATAACAAACATATCTACTCCACTTGTTTGAAGCCTTTTCAGAAATCATTAACTCAAAACATCTTTGTAATTGATACACATCTGTAGACCATAAAGTAGCTGGGACCTAATGGTTATAAAGAATGAGCAAGTGCCCAAAGGGAAGAGTACACCTTGAGAGTGTGGACATAAAAAACATAATGCCATGTCTTATCCTTGGGATGCCAGGGAACATACACTTGTCTATTCACCAAATATACCTAAGATTTTGCTAAAGTGATTTTCATCCAAGAAAAAAAAAATTCTAGTGATAGCAGAACATTAAAAAATAATTACAATCATGGTTGTTTTTCATCCACACAGAAGGAAAATGTTCATAGTTCTAAAGGGAAAAAAAGACCAAATGATTAAAGTGGTTAAGAGTTCTTACATCTTGGTGAGAAAATATTAAACCTATCTAGCCATCAGAATTCTAACTTAGTATATTATCTTTTTTTAAAGTATGCCAAAGGTTACCTTGGAATCTGAGAACAATTGTTTTATAAAAGGAAGAAGTTGTCTTAGTCTAGATTCCACAGGCACAGGTTGAAATCTTCCACCCATTTCTTTCATTTATTCAACAAATACTTAAGAAGGACCTACTATTCACTAGGCCCTCCTCTAGGCACTGGGGATACAATAATGAACAAGATAGACAAAGCTCCTGCTCTCAAGGAGCTTACATTTAAGTGGGAGGAGGGGAACTCATATATGAATAAATAAGATGATTCTCCACAATTATATGGTAAAACAAGAAAATATTGAGATTGACTAAAGGGAGGAGGAATTTATTCAGGCTGAGCTTGGTGTGCTGCACTAACAAACAACCCCAAAGTCTGAATGGTGTGAAAACAAGGATTTCTCTTTCACTCACAGGACACGTCCATCACAATTCAGTGTGGGGCTCAGGTCTATGTCCTGTCTCAGAGATGCAGAATGAGGGAGGCTTCACTGTTGAATGCCAACAATTTTAGTGACAAGGGTAAGGACATACGGCAAATTATATACCAGCTTCTAAACGCTTCTGCTTAGCAGCGTCAGGTCATATGCTCTAACATGTCATTGGCCAAAGTCAGTCACATGGCCATGACTAAATTTAAGGAGGTAGGGAAACGGAATCCTACTGCATGCTTGGCAGGAGGAGAGCCAGAAATATTGGTGAAGGGCAATGACTATCACAGTCTACTTTAACTGACCTTATCACAGAACGCTTCTCTGCAGGAATGGTATTTAAACAAAGATCAGGATGATGAGGAGCCAATCATAGCAAATGAGCAAGGAGTAAGTGAAAAGTCTCAGGAGGAAACAAGTCTGGTGTGTTGAAGGAAATGAGAACAAGGATAGTGAGGCTGGAGCACAGTTAATCAGCACAGTTGAAAAGACTGGAAGATTTTAATGCTATGATTAGAAAGGGAAGTAGGGACCACATCATAATAGAAACTTATAGGTAATAACAATAAGTGTATATTTTATTTTATTAGTAATAGAAGTCCATTTATAATTTGATAAGACTGAAACTAAACATAGGATAAAACATAACTTTAATCCACAAAAGAACACACATAGTTATATATTCTTTTGAACTCTTCATATTATAGTGCTACCATTCCTTTCCTACAAATTAACCAAAGTCAATGTGCTACAGGATAATAATGTACATTCTTCCCAGACATACTACTACTTGGAAATTTTCCTAAGAAAATATTCATAAATGTATGCAGAGATTTAGTAAGATGCTGTTTGTCACAATGTTACTTTATAAAATGGAATATACTCAAGCTTTTTAAACCATGTCACTGGGGCCGGCTCCATGGCAGAGTGGTTAAGTTTGCGCGCTCTGCTGCGGTGGCCCAGGGTTTGGATCCCGGGTACGGACATGGCACTGCTCATCAGGCCACGTTGAGGCGCCGTCCCACATCCCACAACTAGAAGGACCTGCAACTAAGATATACATCTGCGTACAGGGGGGTTTGGGGAGATAAAGCAGAAAAAAAAAAACAAACATGTCATTAAAATGTTTGTCACAGGGGAAAATTTTACAATACATTATAAGCCAAAATAATTAAAAGTATTTTTTTTAACCTCATTTAAAAGAATATTTAGTTTTAGGAGAACGCACACTCATATCCTGTTTTGTAATTTCAAACTGGTATCATATCCTGGAAGGCAATTTGTTATGCAAAGACATAAAAATATACATAAAATTTATATCAATTAACTATACCTCTGGGAATTTGCCTTAAGGCAATAATTAAGGATATATATGAAGATTAAACTATTAGAATGTTCATTCAAGTGTTGCTTGTAAAAACAAAAAGGCAAAAAATGTAAATGTTTAATTTGATGGTATTTTTGAAAATCGATTGTGTACATCCACAAAGTAGAATTCTATACAGCCATTAATCATGATAGTGCAGAAATATACCTACTGACATGGAAAGATAATTATAATCTATTGTTATTCTTTAAAAATAGGTTACAAAATATCCTATAGAACGCATAATCTATTTTGCAAAAACAGTATATTTGTGTATATACAAAGAAAAGATTTTCAAAGATCATACTGCAAGATATTAACAATGGTTATTTCTGGGTTGCTGAGATTTTGCATGTTTTACTTTTTTATTCTGTTTTCTATTTTTTTGGTAATAAGCATTTATTTCTCTTTTAACAAGAATCTTTCTTTTTAAGAAAACCATACAGCACAACAATAAACATTGTACATAAGAGCACAATTTTGTAACAACTATATATATTTACGGATATGTTTGTTATGAATGTGTGGTTCTAACCACACATACACCACACACACACAAAATATACATACATATATAAACGAATACACAAACACAGCCTTAATAATTATGCTAAAATTAGGAAAGAGTTTTCTTTTGTGTTTTTCTGTACCTTAAAAGTTTACTGTAATAGTCAGATGTTACTTTTCTGATAAGAATTTTATTAAACAATATTAATAGGTCTTATTTCTCTGCTACTCCCATTTTCTACCATAATTTTCCCTTAAAATCCTTTACACAATGCAGAATTTAATTCTCCCCAAAGCCACAATCCTTTCATTTTGGCTCTCCACTCTACAGAGATTAATTTCAATAAAGAGGGTCTATTTAGCTTAAAAAGACATTCTAGGTTTCTCTTGCCATTATGTAATCACCTTTTGGCAACTGTACTTCTCTGATACTGTAATAAAATATCACAATTCATTTATTTGTTAAACTCTAACTAGAGCATAAAAAGCAGTAAATCTTGAAATCAAATTTGTCGAACTTTAAACTATGGGTTAACATGTATTTATTGAGAATCTGTTACATGAAGAGATCCATGAGATATATTCAGGTTCTGCTTTCCAAGAGTGTATACTGGAATCTGAAAAAGTTATAGAATAATGAAGGACATCATTGCGTATTGGAATACTTTGTAACTGCCCAACATCTGAACTCTGCCCTATTCGGGGAGAAACTCCTTTTTCGTGAATCTTGGTGGGAGGCAAGGAGATGAGATCTGTTCTCTCCTTAGGCCCTGGCAGACAGCTTTGGCTTGGGAGGGTGGGAGAGATTCATTAGATGCTTCCACCCAGAAGTTTGACACTGAACATCTGATGAAAAAGACAGAGATTGGGAGATTTAGAATTCCCTGATGATAGCTTACAGTGTTCAGGTACAATAGTACCCAGCCACGATGTTCTAAGTCACCTGTTCTACAAACCCTTACCTGTGCTTCCTGTGCCTAGCCTTTCCTGCTTCTGACCTTCATTTTTAAGTCTCATGGTCAATATATCCTGTTGATACTGCGAGCTACCCAATATAGTTCTGCATAAATTAGCTACACTCTGTTTCTGATGCTGGTAATCAATAACCTTGACTGATCCAGTAGTTTATAGTCTCAGTAATGATGATACTGGCTAACATTTAGTGAAGCCTTAATATAATATTTATCTGGCTTAAATTCACTACCATATTTAACCTGCCCAAGAAACCTATGAAATAGATATTATTTTCATTTTGTCAGGGACAATCTGAAGATTGATTAGTTAACTTGCCGAACATAGTTGGCAACTGATGCAAATAAGATTTGAATCTAGGAACCTTGACTTCAGAGCCCAGGCACTTGCTCACTACACAATATATACCCCTCTTCTTTATGTAGTCGGGGTCCTTTCTGTGGTATCGATCTGAGAAGTACGTGAAGGAGATCTTGGGTTTATATCATAGAGGGTCGAAGAAGAATTTCCATTCACAGCAGAGCAAAATTTCTGGGGCAATAACCATGATACATTTGTGGGTCACGAAGGCAGCAGCTTTCTATTAAAAATAAGACTGGTTTGGTATAAAACCAGACCATGGAGAACTGTGAATATCACTGTTTGAAAGCAGTTGTCTTACTAGAACGATATAAAGTGTCTAAGCTATGAAAAAATGCTATTTAATTTAATTGACTAAAATATGATTGAGCTCAAAATGTATAAAAGGTGTCATTTTTAGGTGTTGCATTACTTTAATTTGGCAATTGTAGAAGAAATTGTAGAAGAAAACCAAAGTATATAGGACTGCTGATTTTGATTATTACCAGTGATGTACATGGAAGTTCATAACTTTACCTGTTCCTTAGGTGAAGGCAAAGGAACTCATGTTTATCATAGTCACAGGACACAGATTTAACAATTCCTCGGCCCTCACTTACCCAGTAAACTCTTCTCACAATAGTCATTTTAAAGAGTTGGCTGGATGCCTTTAATAGGCCTTTGAGTTTTGTTCTAATTACATTATAGTTAATTGACGATTCCAGAGAATGCTTAATTCATGATCATCATTATCAATATTTATTGAAGTTTTCTGTCTGGACTTTCAAGGGTCAAATTATGTACTCTCTCAGAACATAGAAAGGAGAAGAATTTTATTTTTTCCTCACATCTTACACACAGCTATACCTAGATTCTCTCTAGTGCTGTCAACATTATATCCCTTTTAGAAAAGACATAAGGAAAACTACATTCAGTGAAAAAATACATCTTTATCGTGTTGTAAGAGAGAGGAATGCTTTGGAAAAAACACCACCACTGTAAGAGTTATGTTGCTGGACCATATTGCAACCGGGCTCAAAGCCTACTGGGCAAATTCAACTGTATAGAAAACCTGTAAGACTTTGAAATAATCCAACTCTACGTGCCAGAATGCGGAGAGAACTTAGTTCATCTACAAGTTGTGCTAAAGAAGTTTACAGGTATTCTGAAGAGACCCCGTAGTAAAGAAGTGGTCTCTACAGGTCACTAATCATACTTAACAAATAAGGAATATACAGCAGGGAGCCCAGGCAGATGGCTATCTGTTCTATGTTTAATCATCCTCAAGGAAAAGTGTCCACACAAAGGTCATAAGCTTCCTAAATGCCTAAGAAGAAAAGGTCAGTAATACAAGTGAGTGGAGAGGGCTGAGACAGAACTATAGGGAACTAGAGATGGCAAGCCCGTCAACAAAGGCAGCCATACACAGCTGCAGCTCTTTGCTGTCGTGTGGGAAGGCTACCCTTGTGTTACTGGATTCTGATTTTTCAGGAGAAGCCAGAAATCCAGATTTTTCAGTAAATTATTTTGAGTTTTAAAGGTTAGCAGCTAAATAACATTTTTTTTTTAATATTGTGAGCCAAACTAAATATTTTTGGAATCTGAAATCTACCTGGGGCTGCCAGTTTAAGACTGCTAATCTATAGACATACATACAACCAGATGAGGTATTTCCTCTCAAATCTTTCTCAAATAGCAGTCACACTTGATCTTTTCTTTTTAGATTGGAAATCAGTCTTTGCCCCCCTCTAATATACTAAGGGAAACTTTACCTACTCCAGAGCCTCCTCTCAAAGCACACTGGCTGAACGGATTCTAGCCAGTCTATCAGCCAAAAAGACACATAACTGAGGAAGGGTCTTAAGCCAGAATATCAGGGAGGCAACATCAAATATTAGAAAAAGTTAAAGTTTGGACTCAGGTAGATCTGTGTTCAAATTCCAGGTGACATTTAGTTCCTATGTTTTCTCTCTGACTTTGAGTATTCTCATCTGTGGTTTCAGCCTTGAACCACCTGTGAGGAATAAGTAGGGGAAAACCGATGTACAATACTCACAGCATCTGTATTTTATAGAACATTCTGAAAAGCCGTTAATTCCTTATCTGCTATGAATGCTGGGGGACCGATGAAAAATCTAAGAGTGATAAATAGAGACAATTTGTCCTTAGCCTTCCTATAAAGTGGCAGTATTAGTTGCGGATTATATATACTATTAACTATTTGACAAAACAAAATAATATTACTTGAGGATAGACTTTTATTTTTCTCTCCCTAAAGGTCTAAAGGGAGGCAATGTAGGATGGCTATGGCAGCTCTGTTCTGTGATCTCTTCAGGGACCCAGGCTCTTCCCTTCCACCATTCTTGATTACAGACCTTTACATTAAGAAGGAAAGTATCTGATGCTCCATAGGAATTTAATACACGTGTGAGGAGTGAGTAGGAAGAGGGGGGAAGGGAAGGAAAGGGAGGGAGAAATGGAAGGGATGAAAAAGGAAGACAGATGACAGAGAAAACGGAAGGGAGGGAAGGAAAGAGCATCTAACAATACAATAATCTCTTCTGTGACTCCCGAAAATCCATCCAAGAGACAGGAAACTCCTTCTCCATCGTGAAGCAGGAATTCAACAGCTACTTATTGCCAAGCTCTTCCTCAGATGGAGGGAAAATCTACATCCCTGTAATTTCCACTCACACTTGTCCTACTCTGCCATCTCCAGAACCAGCAATTTAACTTCCACGTCAGGTTATATTCACTTTAGGCAAGTACTTTCTGATTGGTAGAAGGATCGCTTCACTGGTACGGATCTGGCTTTTACCTGCTGATAATGTTTGTGCATTTTACAAACAGCGACAATAACGAGCACGCCTGTTGCTGGTCTAGGTTCAAAGGATGAAAATGGGTCACAGGAAAGCTCCCCACCTCCTCAGAACTTGCACAGAGGTTGACGAGCCAGGTTACAAAAAATAACAATATGTTAGTGTATGCAAAGATCCAAAAAAGAAAGTAAATAAAAATTACTTACCTTTGGTTAAGGGGCTCATAAAGTTGAAATTCTTCACTGAAACATCAAGTAAATGTTTAGATCTTAATTGCCACTCTCCAAACCTCTCATGACTGCAAAACCAGGTCAGAGATTTTCATCATGCCCTCTTCAGTATGCATCCAAATTGTCAGTGAAGGATGAAGAGAAGTGGGTTTGGAAGAACTGTTGAAGGAATAGGTATGAATGTAATTTGTATTCATGCGTTTGTTCTAACAAGAAAAGCAGACATTGAGAAACTATGCTTTATTTACGTACAATATAGCTAAGAGTAAATTAAATTACACTGAAAGTCAACGACATACAGAGGTGGCTGGAGCTATTTACCACTTTGTCATGGTGAGATATTAAAATGGAGTTGCTTTAAGCTTTAACAATGCAACTAAGCCTGCAACTAATTTGAAGGTAATCATATACTTTCCCTAAATTGGATAATCCAAGTGGACCAAAAAAATAATAAACTATGTTTTGAAATCTCTTACCTGCAATATTTAGAATCTATAAAATTATTTTATTATTCTTTCCAGATTTGCTAAATCCTTTTGGATTCCTTTTGGAAGTGCTCCCCACACATTGTACAATGTTTGTTTTAAACAGACTTTCTTAGAGTAATGCATTTTCTAGACGTGGAAATAGATTGTGGGAAAAGAAAGTAATGGGTCTCTATTACCCCAGGACAGAAAAAAAATCCATGACCAATAATTTTATATAGACAAACCAAGCCATCAAAAGAAACCGTTAGTGTCTGCCAGTAAATCCAAGGTTTGCAAGGATTCAAAATTTTGGCTCCTCTCAGGCCGGCCTGGTGGTGTAGTGGTTAAGTTCTCACACACCACTTTGGCAGCCTGGGGTTCAGATCCCGGGCACAGACCTACACATTAAGCCATGCTGTGGCAGCATCCCACATGCAAAATAGAGGAAGGTGGGCACAGATGTTAGCTCAGGGACAATCTTCCTCAAGCAAAAAGAGGAAGATTGGCAACAATGTTAGCTCAGGGCGAATCCTCAAACATACACACACACACAAAACCAGCTCCTCTCAATTTTACATCTTAGGAAAATGGAGCTCACCCAGTTGCAATGGAGATATCTGATTGTGATTCACGCATTTTCTTACAAAGGAAATACCAAATCTGAATAGTATGAGAAATAACAACATAACAGAAGTTATTCTATAAAAGCTATTATACCTTTGAATTTACAGAGAATCGTTAGAAAGGGCTTTCCTCTTCCTCTCATTATTGACCTAGTTTTTCTATCAATCTGTACTTCTTCTGACAACCACATGTCTCTATGCAACATGTAAACACATAAAGAGTCTTGTATAATAATTATATATGTATAGACAGTCATGCAATTAAAGCTTTCTCTCACATATACAAACACAAAAGAAAGGAGTAACATACTAGACACAATTCTTCCCCATGGTTATAACTAACTATGCCTCCAGAATTCCGTCAAAACAATTCTCAAACATGAGTGAATAAACCCAGAATATGTTTCTAGTTTCAAAGCTTATGTCTTAATAGAATGGCAAAATATACCTATTATATTTGGTATGCCTTAAAAAATATACTTCTAAAATAAAATCCATGGTAAAATGGATGGATCTCTGTTAAAGTTCATTGCACAAATTATTCTTCCAGCCCAACTGTTCACATTCTCCAAATTAATCTGCTTTGAGAAGTCCTTGAGAAATTCAGATTGAGTCAATCTCATAAAATTTTAGGGTTACTATATCATTGGTTGTTTTGTTTTGAGTTTACCAGGCTGACATGCAACAAAGGACGGATTTCAATTTCCTTCTCAATGAAATTAAAAAATCAGGCTGCCATCACTTCATTTTGGTTTGGATGCTGCTGCTGCCTGTTTCTAATGGTTAAATTACCTATTTAGTGCAGTAGTGAGGTGCGTATTTGTGGCTTCTCTCCATCAAGTGGGTCACCCTGAAGGGTACTCCTTCATTGACAACACACTTTACTTTAGTAAATTTTCTCTATTTTCTGTGCCAAAAAAATCGATTTGAAACAGAGCCAATGTCTCATTCCAGGAAGAGGAAAGGATAACAAGAGTTTCCATGGTAATCAGTTGATGGAACTAAATTAGGCAGGAAACCTCTTCAGAATGCAAAATAGTCTTGCAAAACAGAGTGGTTTGAAATATCCAGGAAGTGTGTCACAGCAAAACGAAAGAAATGGAGATATGAATACCTCCTTAATGTAAACTCTCTAACCTTAAAATAAACAATTAAAAACTCGCCTTTGTCCTACAAAAATAAACTCCCAAACAATTGTCATCTCTAATCAAATCCTTTGTTCTAGTTGGTTTTAGTTTTTTTCAGTCTTATCTCTTACGATCAACATCATGTAAGAATATAAATCCAATTGTTTACTTAGCTAGGAAAAACAATTTCTTTTACGTTATTACTGTTAAATTTAGTTTGTACACCCATTAATAATGAAATTGAACAAACTTCATATTTTTTCACCAATGAGATCAGAAGGAACAAAAAAATTTATCTTAATGCAAGGAGAAAGAAGAAATAAGTAGATTCCTTAGTTTGGAGAAAGAAATTGAAGGTTTTAAAATTAGATTGTTCATGGTAATTTGGATTATTGATGGTTTAAAAATATCATTATACTTTAAGGAGTAGAATGAAAAGGAATGAGTCTTGAAATTCCAAAAATAGAAGAATTAGAATAAACTAGGGGTATCTCGCCCTCTGGTCAATTGCCAAAGCTTCACAGTAGTTTCCTTGGAAACGTGGTATTTATCTTACAAGTAACCATTTATTTTCAGAAGGTCTTCAGACCACATTTTTAAATGTTTTTTTCTCCTTAAGAAGAGGGTTGTTGGAGCACATTTCTAAAGCTGATGGATTTACAATAAAAATCTTTAAACCATTCCTAAAAAATCCGTGAATCACTACTTAACCTAATTTTTACATTAAATCAGTACTTGTTTTAAGCAAAATTATAGAAGCTCTTTTGATAACAAACACAAAATCAATTTAAGGATATACATCATAGAACAGGAAGGTTTGAGAAATTTTTACCTCAAATATTCTAGCCTTAATTCCAATGTGAGCTTTAAAGCATGATCTCAGTGCTCACTGTGTATAATATAAACATAAACATTTTCATACCCGCTGCCTGATGTAACCTTCCTGGCATCACTGTGCTAAGATTTCCCCCAATATTTTGGACCAAAAACAGCTTTGTACAAATGTGGTGCATCTTCATGACACATACACACATCATTAAACATGCAGACAGTCTTAAGTTCAGGGCCAGCATGCAGCATGTGCCACAGGGACACCCACCTGAGAATGTTAGCAGAAATTTGATTCTTCTGGTCACTGTCAACCAACACTTATCACCACCTTCTTTCCCAGGGTTTTTTCTAATTCCATTACATTTCCCAACTCACTAGTCTCACTGGTGACAAAACATTACATGATACAGCCTTTTAAAAATCTACTTTAACTTGGGAAGTGTGTTTCTGTATGCTACATAGGAAAAAAAAATCGTTCTCTTAGTTTGGCTTAGCAGACGGAGACAAGAATTTGAGTGCAAGTGGTTTATTTGGGAAGTGATCCCAGGAAGAACAGTGAAGGAAAGGGAAGTAAAACAAAGAGGGAAGGAAGCCAGTGTGTGTGAATGAGCAGATTACCATGGTGGGAATCTGGGCTCAGCCCCACTGAGATCCTCTAGGAAGCTGTACAGAACATTGCTCAGAACTGGCCCAGTAACAACCACAAGACTGGGATATATATCCACCAGCTCCCATCCTTATTAGTTGAGAGTCACTCCTGTGGTATTAATTCTCTCACATCTCTGGCCTGTACCTCTTGGACCTACCACACTCTGTAGTCAGAGGATGTTCTCAGGCAGAGAAATTCAGGACACTTCATTTATCATAAACAGTAGAGTGACTCAGAGGCTCATGAGTGTTGCTAATGCAAGTGTTTTCTGGTATTGTCTGGTCATAACATAGTCCAGCAAAGCAGATTAAGTCTTACTCCAATAGCACTTCATAAAGAGTATCACTTTTTACCTGGTCCCTGGGGTAATTTTGCCTATAAGAATGAACAGGGGTCCTCCTGGCCCAAGTGTCTGAATGTGTTTGAAGGGAGATCTTTGATTTAGAGTCATATATAAAGGCCACAAAATGGCAGGAGGCACAATACAGAATGAGAGTGGTATAATTTTTCCTGTATTGTTAAATGATACATGAATATGCATAAAAAATTAAAATGAGTGCAAAGTACAGTCATGCTATTAACTTCTAAACCCTTCTAATTACAGGAATTATGAAACTGGATTCACTGAAGGAAGTTGTTCACTCTGGTCCTTTCTCCTGTCTCTTGATTTTTGCTTTCTAAGTCTGTCTTCACCTGAACTGCTACATTCTGTGGTGTTTATATTCCTCCCTGGGACCATATCAGAATGACTGCTTCCTTGATGCAAGGCTCTTAATAAGAACTCCAGAGAAATCTGTCTCCATCTGTTACTGCTGAAAAATTACAGCGTCTTGCCCAACACTCTTCCTAAAGAGAATGCTTTTCTTTGATTATATTTTTTCGAAATACTTGCTGCCTATTTTACCTGAAGAATGACATGTCTTTATTCACATAGCATTGCAACTCTCAACTCTGTCTTTCTGAAATACCCTAAGATGTATCAGTAAGAAGAATTATTCCCTACTTTGGCTTTCACTGGGAGAAGGAATTTTCTAACATTTTGGCTCCATGTGCAGAAGTTTTCAAACTCTGGGATATTTTCTGTGAATCCCTGATCTATAATCTATCTAATAATGTCCTTGGAGTTGGTTGCGTGAGGTTTTATTGTTAACAACTTCATGCTCACTAATATGTAGGTTAGGATAACATTAAAGAAATGAGGGTAAAGAAATGGGCTTCTTTATTTTGGTCCACCCAAAACCAGGGCTTGAGTGTTACCAAAAAATACTATCTGAGAATAGCACATAAAACAGCTGCATACAGTGTAAGAATAGAAGGTAGGGCTGGAAGCCCGCATTTGTGATTTACTAGCAATTGACCTAAGGCAAGTTGGTAACTTCTAAGCACCTTGCCTCATCTAATGAGTGGAGTATTGTCAGCCATGTCACAAGATGTGTGGTGGTTCTAAATGAGACAGCCTAAAGTTCCCCCCATTGCGCCACATCACAGGCTCCCAGCAAATATTAACTCCCTTTCCCCTTCCTCTTTCATGTTTCAGTTGAGAAAAATATGAGCTTAGGGCTTAGAAGATCAATGTTCATTTGAGTAGGAATAGAACTGAGCATTTTCATGTTGTGGTAGATCACTGAAAATTCATCCTCATGCCACGTTCTGTTTGGAAAGCGATGTACATTTCCGTTTCTAAATACCATCCATCAGTGCATCCTTTCTTGTTTCTAAATAAATCGATCTTAAATCTCCCTTTAAATAGTAATAAGATATGTGACTGACACAAATCATAAATCTGGATAAAGGTTTAAAGGATAAGTTAATCAGGCTTGAGATTACTAGAAGGGAGAATAAAAAACATTGTAAATAAATTGCTCTGAAATAAAGTGATTGACTGTACACCACAGTTGGAAAATCGAGGAAAAGAAAATTTAGCTTTGTCTTCTTATGCTTTCTTTCCCTTCCAAATGCATTGCTTTCTTTCTATGTTTCCTCTACCAGACTTGCCACATAAGGTGAGACATACAAAATACTATAAGCTTGGAAAGGTAAATCCTGTCAGGTAGCGTGTTTCACTCTTCTCTTTGGGTATTACTTTTGAGCATGAACCATTCAATCAACTCATCTCATACTACTTAGCCTGGGAAGAATTAGCTGGAAAATCATACTAATACTTCTAGTTTTAGGGGAAAAAACTAATGTAGAGAATTGATAGATGGGTTTGGCAATGCAGTTGTCAGAGAAGGGGATTTGAGTGAGGGCAATAATTTTTTCCCCATGTTACAGGCAAATTCACCAGCCTTGGAGAGATTAAGTAACTTGACTGAAGCCACAAAACTAGTAGGAGACAAAACCAGGGTTTTAACCTGGTCTGTCTGGTTTCAATGAAAAGTAGTCTGAACGTATTGAGAACCCATTATGTACCAGTCACTATGCTCAGAGGTTTACCCGTGTTATGTAGACCCCTCACGACAGTTCTGCATGGGAGGTATTATTATCCCCCTTTTTATAATTAAAAAAACTGTGACCCACCTATGGTCCCTAACCTAGTTACAATGAAGACCTAAATTAAAATTCAAATCTGTTGGCTGCAAAATCCTACATTTTCATCCATTGTACTATATTGCTGCCTAAGAACTAACTGTATTATATTCTAGAAATATTAGCAGCTCAATAATTATTGATTAGCTCATCTCTCAATGGCTTCAATATTTCAATTTATTGTCTTGATGTTTCCATCTTGAATTTATACTGAGCTGCTCTTTGTAAAAGGGGTAATTAATGATTTAGTTGTGACTAACTAATGTAGAAGTCCTGTCTTTATACCAAAATAAGATGAAATAATGAAGAAAGCAACATAGCCGTTCAAGATTTTTACTAACGAATGTTGAATATGACACAATCTATGCAAATGCAACCATCAGCCACATGTTCTTTATGCAGATAGCTTATAGAAAAGGAGTAGGCTGTCTGAGATAAAAGGCAGAGAAATAGACATGTACACCATCGATATAGAATGAAAGTAAGTGAAAAAAATTCAAATTTTAAGGTTTAATTTCTCTTATTCAGCTCTCTGGCCTACTACTTCCAGATAGCTTATTTAGAAAAAAGTATGACTTACTAAGACAAAAACATTAAAAGAATATGTAACATAGACAAAATTTCTCACAATTTAATGATGTGTAGCACTACATAGTGACATGGTTAATTTCAAAGTAATCAATCCATACGCTGGGTGATTTTAAATCCTGAACCAGGAGGATAAAGACTTGAACTTCCTATGAAAATCAATAATGTTCCACAAATACTTTAACTATAATTCTATTGCTAACACTAAAAATATGAAATAAGTGTTATTAGCAGTGGCACATTGGTTTACCACTATATAGTAGGGCCGGGATGACGCTCTGCTTGGTAGTCAAAGGATTCCATTTGTCTAGGACTATTTTAAAGATTTTATTTTTCCTTTTTCTCCCAAAGCCCCCGTACATAGTTGTGTATTTTTAGTTGTGGGTCCTTCTAGTTGTGGCATGTAGGATGCCGCTTCAGTATGGCCTGATGACCGGTGCCACGTCCGTGCCCAGGATTCAAACTGGTGAAACCCCAGGCCGCCGAAGCAGAGCATGCGAGCTTAACCACTTGGCCATGGGGCCGGCCTCCTAGGACTATTTTATTATCCAATAAACATATAGAAATAATTTCCTCTTGGAAAACACTATTTAATGAGTTTGTGTTAATAAATTTTAAAGTAAGCAATTTTTCCTCCACTGTGTGTTTATTATTCCCCTTTCACCAAAACTTTGGTCACTAACTGAATTATTACAGCATTTTTTATAAGATCATTATTCTAATATATCTTTAAACAGGATATTTTAATATAAATTTTAGAATAAGAACAATTGTTTTAGGGGGCCGACCTGGTGGCGTAGTGGTTAAGTTTGCACGTTCCACTTCGGCCACCCGGGGTTTGCCAGTTCGGATCCTAGATGCGGAACTACACACAGCTCATCAAGCCATGCTCTGGGGCATCCCACACAGGGGAACCAGATGCACTTACAACTAGGATATACAACTATGTACTGGGGTTTTGGGGAGAGACGGAAAAAAAAGTATGGAGATCTCTTGGTTTAAAAAAAAGAGAACAATTGTTTTATGCTATGAAATTTGCATACTTTCTGCTAAGGTAAGGGGTAACTTGATTAAGTTAAAAAGGATTTTGAGTTCACTTCATACAACCCCTCATTTTATATATTAGGGCTCAGATTTAAATACAATTTTTATAATTTTTCCTGCTTTTTCCCAGAAGCCCAAACTTTACCTCTGGAAGACAAAATAAATTGATGTTTAGCAATATACGCTAATGTTTTTGCTTTCATAGCAAATATTAAGATGGTAGGGGAATAAACATATGGCCACACCCAGAGTCTGAATTAATGTCTTCTCCACAGGCGTAAACCAGACTTGACCTCGTATACTAAGAATAAATAGCTACCTTCCTGGTAACTGTCAGTTAAGTTCCTCATATTTTCTACAGTGTTTGAGAGTTTCAAAAGCACTTTCCCACGTCGTGTTTTAAAAATCTCATCTTATTCTCAAAACAAACCAGCGAGGTAAGAATTATCATCTTTGTTTCACAGATGAAGGAATTGAAATCCACACAATACACATTTTGTCCCCATTCTGACAGTTAACAAAGTGGATTGAATTTTCACCTTTGATCTACTCTTCAGTTACCCTCCTTTTTTCTCTAATAATATTTAACAGGAGAAAGTCCCAGCATAGGTTGGAATAGGCAAGCAGACTAGTTGCAACCTCCATCTAAGGCTAAAACTCTAATTTTAGACAACAGGAAAACCACACAGAGACCATTGCTTACAGTTTGCAACTCACTATATCCTAATAACATTAATATAATCAATCTGATGTAAAACCTCAAAAAAACCTCAAAATAATTTTTATGCCAAAAAATGTATGTAGCTCAACCAAATAAAATAACAGCTCAATCCCAATCAGAACTTGACAGAAAATAGAATTGAAAAGCAGACAGATTCCTACAAGGGGCATCAGGACACAGTGCTACATGGCTGCAGAGTTTTAAAAATTGTAGTCACCGTGCTGATCATTAGGCATTTACTGTATCTTTCACATAAACATAATATTTCATTGGTTCTTGATTACAAGGTGCAGCATAAAACAAGAATTATGAGTCCAGGTTTTAAGCTTTGGACAATTTATTTAACTGCTCTAAGACTCAATCTAAATTTGCTCCTCTATAAAGTTGGGACAATGAGCGCAGGAGCGGGCTTTGGTGAAAATTAAATGTATAGAATCTTCATGTTTTTAATGTACGTATTGTATGTAAAGTACTTGGCACAATCTTGAACAAAATAAAACCTCAATGAATCTTGAGTGGTGGAAGTGAGAGTATTACAGTATGAGTAGTAGAAATAATAACGACAGTTATGAAAGCTACTTTCTCTTGGGTCCTGATGGAGCTGGATATTGATGGTTCTGCTGGGGTCAGAAGCAACTACCTGGCTACTATCTTCTAAACTTTCCCACTGTCACTTGAATCCTTAGGCCCTTTGGCCAATCTCTTGTTAGAAACTAGAATACATTGGGGCCGGCTCAGTGGCACAGCAGTTAGGCGCCCACCTTCCACTTCGGTGGCCCAGGTTTGTGGGTTCGGATCCCAGGTGCAGACATGGCACTGCTTGGCACTCCATGCTGTGGTAGGCATCCCACCTATAAGGTAGAGGAAGATGGGCATGGATGTTAGCTCAGGGCCAGTCTTCCTCAGCAAAAAGAGAAGGATTGGCAGCAGTTAGCTCAGGGCTAATCTTTCTCAAAAAAAAAAAAAGAAAGAAAATAGAATACAAGATGAAATTTCATTTAAGGAGTTATTTACCACATCAAGAGAGTATTACAAAAATTGATAGGAAAAATCAAATAACTTACAACAGTGATTCTTATCTCTTTGGGAAATAAATACTAAGTATCTATCTACCCTATTCTGCAAAATAATTTCCAAGTGGATTAAGTAGTATAAAATAGAGTAAAAAGTAAAACCATAGAAAACCAGAAGAAAATGTAGGTAAGTATTTATTTGATCTTGTAGTGGGAAAGGCTTTTCTAAGCACTATCTATATATATTAAATGGCCAATGAATAAAATAAAACTAATCCAAGTTTAGTCAAAGAAATAAAAACTAACTCAATGCTATATCATTTTCCTTATCAAATGGGTAAAATAAAAAATAACAGAGTAATGGAATTTTTATACAATGGAATAGCACATAGTCATAAAAAATCATATTATAGAAGTTATTATTTACCAGAGAAATATTTAGAAAATACTGTTATAAAATACACAGAATAATTTGAATTTTACAAAACTAACATAATGAATATATATGTATAGTAAATACTGGTGAAAATGTCAAAGATACTTATCTCTGAGAAATAGGATTATGGATGCTTTGTTTTGTGGTTGCAGAAATAAATATACATTTTTTAAATCTTAAGATATTGTTCCTAAAATACCTATTAAAAAAAGGGTAGCTAAAAAGAGAAGATGGAAGAGGAAGAAGGCAAGCATAAAGCATAGAATGGGCATCGGATGGTGGTGTGGAAGAGAACAGAGAAAAAAATGAGTGGAGTTAGGCCAGCATATCCTAATGGGAAGAACTTCAGTTGATTTTCCAATAACCAAGGTTCCAACCGATTAATCTGCAGATCTTCAAGGCTATTCGATCGAGACTGGGCACTTGCCACGCTGTAAGCTTCCTTCAGTTTCTGGTCAATTCCACTGAAAACTAGAGGAAAGGGAAATGGCTGACACAGCCACTCTTCCCATGGCTAGTCACGGTCAGCTACAGGCCAAGGAGCAGAGTGAGGCAAGTCTTCCGAGTTTTCATTAGAAAGAGACTTAGTGTCAGCAGCTTTCCCTCTAATGTCATTCTCTTAGCAAACCACCCTCTGTCGTCCTGTCTCCTTTGGGATGCAGGGAAACATTTGTAGTTCTTGCCCTAAAATTTAACTAACTTACTGACAGTGTAAATAACAGATATTGGTTTTCACAAAAGCAATTTAAAGTTGTATCTCAGGCCAGCTTCTCAAAATTAAAATTCACCTGGCCAATGTTATAGCAGAAACACCGGAGGTGGGGTAGAACAGGAGATGAGAGACTTGGACAGAATATAGAGTATGGAGTAAATGCCCTCAGATTCCTAGAAATCCGGGGAGGGCATTAGGTACCCAGAGCATCTATTATAATGTGGTCAATGTTTACTCTCTAAGGGAAAAGTTGCAGGAAACCTCATCCACTGGAAACCTGGAAATCCTGCCAGCAGTCTGGCCTCTGCCCTTGTGCAGGGACAGAAGCTGTGTTCCATCTCTCTCCAGGATAGCCAAGAGAGCTAAGCAGCCACCTTCCCTAGTCTGCTATACGAATGGGGGGGTTTTCTGCAGGAAACAATTCACAGCTGAGGACCAGGATCCCAAAGTCAGGAGGTCCATATAAATATCTTATATATCCTGCAGAAAACCGAAAATGTAGTGGTGGTATTCTCCCAAACACTACCCCAGAGCAAGACTCTGTAGTACATGGAAGAGAAAATGACTCTACAGTTTGGTTGATTAAGACTTTCCTTCAGTCATATTTCAGTCATACTTCCTTTTGGAGACATGGAAGCCTTCAGGATAATACTCTATTTACAATATAAATCTAATTTTCCTGATTAGCTATTCTGTTTTTCTTGACAAATTAACATTTGATAGACTTGATAATTCTATTTGGAGACTTCGTTATGGGAAAAACAACCCTCTACAAATGACTAAATTCCCTAAGCTTACCTCAGACATAATTATTTGATATAAGGTACAGATTGCTTTGGTATTTTGGTAAATGGGATTAAGGTTTGTAGAATTCACTCTCTCATTAATGAGAAAATAGCCGGGGGCAAATGGGTTGAATCTAAGTCTCCTTTGAAATATTGAGTGCCCAGGAAATATCGAGCCTGACTAACGGAAAAGTTCCTTTTGGTTTTTCTTTGCAGACTTCAGCTTCACAGGAAAGACGGATTCTGATACAGAAATCTGTATCTCAGATTACATCTCTAAGCGGGGCTAAACAGAAAGAATTCTAATGCCACTTCCTGTCTCCCCGGGTTAGCTCTAATACTTCGGCAAAGACCGCAGAATAGATGGTGCAGATTATAAAGCACTAGCTGGTTTAGGCCAGTGGATCCTGTTTCAGTTTGAAACAGCAAAATGCCACTAATCCAATTAAGAAAGTTCAGCTTCCCAGGTCACTGAAGGAAAATGTCTCTCAGGAGAGATTTGGACATGATAGAATTAAGTTTGATTCTCTCCAGTACAATGTTTTGTGGACCTCTAAGTCAGGAAAATAATTAGAGGTCAGCAGAAATCCATGTATATGTGTAAATATGTTTGCAAGAAATTTGATGAACAAACTAAGAGCATTTCCACATATGTATCTTTAGACATGGTTTTCTTACTCTCTTTGTTCTTCTGGTTAAAACTATATGCTGCCACCTAACCCAGATCCCACCTCTTCTGTGAAAATTTATCCCAGTCTAAGAGTGTTTTATTTATCTTAATTCTGATGATAGCCACTCAATGTTTAGCTTGTCATTTGCTTTCTTGTATTCATTCATTCAGTCATCCAATCAACAAATATGTATTCAAACTTATACCGTGCTGGGCATTATACTAGTTCCTAGGTATATGATGGTGATCAAAAAACACAGGCAGTACTGCCATCATGGAGCTTAATTGTGAGAAGTTCTAGCGAAAAGAAGAAAAGAAACTAGAGGGCCATAAAGGAAGTGACATGGGAGACACAGTTTAATTGGGTGATCAGGTGTGGCTGGTGGCAATGGACATCTGTCACTGGGGGCTGCCCAATATCTTGTGAACACTTTCCTACATTATGATAGTTTTCTACATTGTGAAAACAGCCTTCTTAAGATGGAAACCAAAAACCCTACTGTCTAGGACAAAAACCTGTCATGCATACTTAAATTCCTTCAAAGGCCTCCTTCCTTCTAAAGGTGCTACCCACTTCTGGATTATGTCACTGCCCTGAGATGAAACTCTGGACCACATGGTCCACATCTCTCAGATTTAAAACCTATCTGCCCTAAATTGCCCCACACTTACTTGGATGAAATGCCACACTGCCAGGAGTGGAATCTAGCTTCCCAAATGTTCACCAGTGTCCTGAGTTATACAACTTAGACATATGAGGGAACTGGCCCACTGTGAGGTTGACCTTGGCCAATAGGAAATGTATATGAGAGGAAGCCCCACAGATAAATTTCTCCTTGTCTTTCCTTACTAAGGACCACCCTGAATCAGTTACTCTTTTCGGTTGCTCTGGAAAAGAACAGCATGCCAATGCACATATGCTGAGCAAGAAACAACACAGAAATGCATCATAGCACCTTGCTCTGCTTCCACTCTTTTCTTACCTCCCATACTGAATCTGTGTCTCTCAAATAAAATGTCAGCATGTTAATCCTTGTCTCAGGCTCTGCTTTCTGGAGGGCTTGGTCTAAGAGATTTACCTTTTCCAGACTCCTTTGCAGCTAGGAATGGACATATGTCCAGGTTTCATTAGTTGGATGCACTTGAGATTTGGATGCAGATAGAAGCAATATGTGTAAGTGGCCACTGATGGGGACATCTTTCAGCACATGCTGTGGTGGTGTTAGTGTCAAGGATCTTCTGGAATCCAAATCCAAGATTCATGAATGACCACTGCAAACATGGGACAGTAGCAGCCGAGATGTTTTTGCTAGAAAAGTCCTGTGATTAGTCTTTGAATTAGTAATCTTAGTTCTCTACTTCTTTTGGATATTCTGTAATCTGATATTCTATAGTAAATCTTTCTGCTTAAATTAAATACTGTGAATTCTGTTGTTTGCAACAAGGAATCCTGACCAATAGAAAGTTGGTTCACTGAACATTCATTCAGAATCTTCTCTTTTCCTTGCTATCTTCAAAAAGAGAGAATAGGGGCCGGCCCGGTGGCACAGCAGTTAAGCTTGCACATTCTGCTTTGGTGGCCAGGGGTTCGCCGGTTCAGATCCTGGGTGTGGACATAGCACTGCTTGGCAAAGCCATGCTGTGGTAGGCGTCCCATGTATAAAGTAGAGGAAGATGGGCATGGATGTTAGCTCAGGGCCAGTCTTCCTCAGCAGAAAGAGGAAGATTGGCAGCAGTTAGCTCAGGGCTAATCTTCCCCCCGCCCCAAAAAAAGAGAGAGACTAAAAAGTGAAATATCCAAGTTTCTATTCCCCTTTGCAGGTAGAGGTATCCCTGTGATACAGTGCTGGCCCATGAGCTACAGGGGACATTTCTTCAGTAGGGCTTCATTTTCTGAATAAAAAGAAGAGGACTTGCCTTCACACTTTCCTCGTGTTCCTGCCTTAAAAAGAAATGCTATACTGCCTGCAGTGGCAGCCATCTTGCAACCACCAGATAATAGACCAAAACTTGAAAGATGGCAGAGTGAAAAGAAGGAAGGAGCATAGGTCACTGATGATAAAATGAGTTGGTATGCTCATGAGTTACTGCACTATCTCAGGAATATCCACGCTAGCTTTATGTGTGGTAGGCTGAATTGTGGCCCCCAAATGTCCATGTCCCAATCCCTGGAAACTGTGAATATACTATGTTTACAATGTTATGCTGTGCAGGTGTGATTAAGGTACAGATTTTGAGATAGGAAGATTATCCTGGATTACCCAAGGGGGCCCAATGGAACCACAAGGGTAATTATAAGAGGGAGGTGGGAGGGTCAGAGTCAAAGAGAAAAGATGTAAGGATGGAAGCAGAGGTCAGAGAGGAAACAAGATGCTAAGCTGCCAGCTTTGAAAGTGGAGGAAGGGGCCATGAGCCAAGGAACATAAGCTGCTTCTAGAAGCTAGAAAACACAGAGGAAGGATTCTCTCCAGAGGCTCCAGAAAAAGCACAGTCCTGCTGACATCTGATTTTTATCCCAGTAAATCTGATTTCAGACCTCTGACCTGTAGAACTGTAAGATAATAAGTTTGTATTGTTTTAAGCCTCTGAATTTTTGATACTTTTTGGTAAGCCTCTGAATTTGGTAATTTACAGCAGCAATAGGAACCTTGTAATTTATGACACCCTTAACGTGCCATTTATTAATCAGATTCTCTGTTACTCACAAAGACATTCCTTACTCATACAGTGACAATCTTTTGTTTCAGTGTGGAAAAGATTCTTGCCTGGAGGACAGAAGACCTTGGTTAGATCTTAGACATGCCACTAACTTGCTTTGTGGACTTAAACAACATCAGTTTTCTTATCTACACTTGGGTTTCAAATTTTACCTACCTTAAAAGACTGTCGTAAAAATTAACTATCTAGGCATATGGGAATACCTTGCACAATCTCTGAATGTCATATGATAACAGAGTCAACATATAAATGTCTGGGGCTTTTTTCCACATAAATTTAGGATATTAAAATAGATTAGAGATATCAAAATGCCTACTATACCTGCCACCATTCTTTATGCTGGGTCCATGCAGATGCAAGTAATCAATCATAGACCTCTTTTTCCCTGTTCTAAATGCATCCCCAGAATGCTTCTCAAGAAATGCTCCACACAACCACTACTATTTCATCAGTGTTAACACAAGAGTGTAAACCAACTTACAATGCCAAGATTACATGGTTTCTTAGACCTGATCTACCTATAAAATGCTAATTCTAGTAGTATATACATGTAAGTAAATTACAAATAATTCCACATTCACATATGCCATATGAAGGGTGCAGTATATAATAGATGCTTAATTTAAAGGATGCTTCTAGTGGAGGATTATTAGTATAAATTTTAAAGTCAGCATGATGCCATTATTAATGCCTGTTTTATGAATATGATATCCCAGTTTACTCAGTAAGTTAGAACTCAGAGTATAATTATTATGTACTCTAAACCATGCATTCGTTATCTTAATTTTATTTATTTTCAAGATGCACGGTGTTCCATCTTCCTTCCTCCCTTCTTTCCTTCCTCTCTTTCTTTTCCATAAGAATATTCACAAAGTTACCAAAAGCACACATGGACTCATACATACACAACGTTCTTCAGAGTTCCCAAGGTTTAAAAAAGAATCTACACCAAAAGCAAATATGTAATGAAATATTTACAATATAACATTATATTTTCAATATAACATATTTGTTATATTTATAATATAAAAAATGAGATTACACGTATCCACAAAGAGAGGATATGTCAATTTGTCTGATTTCTAGACAATGCTCTATGCTGTATTTGAGATGACAAGATCCAGGAACAAATGTCAGTCCAGTTGAGCACTCTAAAATCTCCAGAAATTGAGAAATTACTCAAAATTCCTATAAATTTTAAGTTAAAGATCTCTAATCCCCATGTAGGACGTAGTAAACCTCAAAATTTAACTTCAGACCCCATTTACTCCAACCCACAGAAATCACATTTACTCTGTTAGCCAAGACAGCAGCTAGTGAGAGAGATCTCTCACTCTCTTACGCAGGAAGAGGAAGCACTAGACCCGCGTCAAGCCATAGGCTGTCACACATTGACCTCAGAGGTCTCCAGAGGCACTGGAGGCTCGAGGTCCAGGTCCTCTCAAATGAGGTTCTGCCCTCAGTATTTATCAGTACATTTCCATGTAAAAATATTGTGCTATGTCTATATATCTAGGATACACCTGCAGCTAAATATATTTAAGTTATTGGTTATTTCTTAAAATATTTCAGTTAAACTTCTTTTGAATTAATATTTCTTTGCAGATCAATCTCCCATATTATGTTTTTCTTGCCTTTTCACTTCACATGAATAATTCATGAGTGAGAAAGTGAAACATTTATTTTTAACTCAATTTCCCACTATCTACATGTAGGAAAAGGAATAAAGTAGAGGAAAAGGATTTTTTCTCTTACCACCATCTAGTTTTTACCCTCTAGTGTTCTCCAAAAGTAAGTGAGTCTATTCTAACAGACACCAAAGAGGAAAAGTATTCTTGTCATCAAGACCAGAAAATGCGTCATAAAATTAATCTTGAAAACATATACTTACAGTTATATTGATTAGCACAGTCCAAGAACCAGAAATCCATTTGGCCTGGCCCCAAAAGTCAATGTCTGGAAAAACAATAATAATTGAAAGTCTAATCCATGTTTTCTGGTAGAGTAAAGCATTTCTTAAGACTGTTTATGCTAATTGCATTTAGAGGCATCAACATTATGATATTATTAAAAGTGAGAGGACGAAGACAAGTCATATCCTATTATCACAAATGAGGTTTCATGTTTCCATGCTAGAACAGTTAGCTTGTTCATTACACATAATTGTAATTTCAATGATGGATTAAATTCCAGGACAGAGATGGAGAATCTTAATGGAGACAGTGACATCCCATTGAAATTTCTGTGTACTGTATCCGGAATATGAAAATTAAGAAGTATCAAGACTCACAGCTAAAATATAGTATGATATTTCAAAAATCTAATGATTTATATAAAATGTAGACTCATAGGAAATGTAGATATAGTAAAATGATATTCTGTTTAGGCATTGTAATAGAAAGCAATAATAAAACAATATTCAGTAAAACCCGTATACCTGTAATAGTGAAAAAAATCAATGGACATGATTTTGCACAGAGACACAGACATAGACTCAAGCAGAGCCCTTTCTGAGAAGGGCTGAAACTAAAGCATTCAATGTCTCAATAAAATTCTACCACCTTGTGCTCGCCCTTCAAGGCTCATTCAGTTTTGAATGAATTTATGCCACCCACATATTCATCATGCACTCATGTAAAAAGAAAAATTACTGGGTTTCCAGATAGAGTGTATGGGTCTTGGTCTTAAGTTTCAGCTTTAACTGTGTAAGGCAATTGTTTGAAAGTTTTGTATTATTGAATTGTATTGTATTAGGATAATTTGTCAACTACAATAGGACTATGCATATAATATAAACAATTCAAGTAGAGAACTGTACAGTTAGGTATGTTATCCAATAGAAACCACACATGTAAACAAAGAGGAGAAAGAAGACTTAGGGGGTGGTAGGACTTCAGTTGGATCTTGAAGGGTAGTTAGGATGTAAAAAGGTCTAGCAAAGTCAAACTTGGTTACTTTGTTTAACTTGATTAATACTGATAACCAATCTAATATAATGAATGAACATGATACAGAGAAAAATTCTATTGAAGTTTAACTTATTAAATTATCCACAGATCACCTCTGATTTTGTGATAGCATGATATCCTTATATATTTTTCACTGTCTCCAGTAATCTTTATGCAATTATGTCATTTTGCTAAATTAGCTTATAAAAACATTTAATCCTCAATGCAACTATGTTTTCTGTGTAATTTTTCTGTAAACACAGTTCCTAAACACATTTGGTAATTTCTACTTTTCTGTGAAGAAATTCAAGAAATTTTAAATTTCATGCATCTTGCTAGATTAACATATCCACACACATAGACTGTGCTTATCTCTTGCAGAATTTCTTTTACTGAATTGAATTCCACAGTCTACCTTAAGGACATAATAAGGACACCCATATGAATATTACTACATTTATACCTATTAGAGGCAAGTTGTAGATTATACACTTTATATATATAATGTAGATATCCACTATATTATATTACATCTGTTTTTGTAACAAACATATAAAGGAAATGTTTATCTCAGTGTTCAGCATAATGGAAAGCTCTGCTTCTCCTGAACAAAAGGTTTTCTATCATTTATAATCACCATGAATCTAAATACAGATCATATTTCCCTCTTTTCTTTTTAAAAAAGGATGGAAGAAATGCTAAATAGATTATAGACCAATATCTCATTAAATGGCAGATGGCCAAAACATTTCACCCTACTATATCATATTAGAGTAAGTCCAAATTCCCTCAAGCTAAACTCTACAAAGGGAATCCACTCAAACCAGTAACTGCAGAAATATCCTAACTGAGTATATGAGAACCTCTTTTTCTTTCCCTGGTTCTTCAAGAGATTCAGAATCTGCTTTACTAGTAGCCACATACATAAATTGTCAAACTAAGCTGACATGTACCTCCTCATAAATTATCTATTGCAGGATATCAGGGACCATTAGCAATTTTTTTATTAAATAATATCAGAGGACATATTGGGAAATAATTTTGAGACTTCTAGTACCAACAGATAATCTATTTTTAGACCCTCAAAAGCTAACCATTTATGCCTTAATTTTAAGATATCTTTTCTATTGAGATTTTCTGTTTCTTGGTTTCAGTCCATGACTTATTTTAATAAGCTAGCTAGCTAAGAAATCTAGCAGGAGAACTGTTTTGCCTGAAGATCCAGTAAGACCCACAGGAAAACGATGCTTGGAGGAGATGGAACTTGCAGTTGGCTCCACAGCCTGACTCCTCAGGTGAAACTTTCAGAGTGACAACCCAGACCAGGCACCTTGCCTGGGAGTAAGGAAAAGACTTGATTTGGAATGTGGAGGATGGCTACCTAAGTTGTCTTTTGAGCCAGCCTCTCAAAGTTCTGTGGCAATTTCCTCAAGAGCGGGAAATATATTAAAAAATCAAGAAATGTACTCCATCAGTATAGGAAACCAGAAAGTGGGGTCACCCTGGTTTTTGACTCACAAATAAGATCAATGCATGTGATAAGAGGATACTTACCACCAATCTCTGCACAACCGCAGTTGGAGCAGACCAGAGCATCGCTGCCTGCCAAAGCGTGATACAGGAAACGTGACCTGCATGCAGCTGGCAGAAAACTGATGGCAATAAAAAATGATTGGGAGAAAATGTGAGACTATGCTGGAAATGGAACCAGAGTCCTCTTAGCCAAAAAGAAGGTGGAATCTAAAGTCAGAGAAAATTATCTTACCATCATATTATGCCTCTACTCATTAACTGCATCCAAGGGCTAATACAGCATTAGGAAATGTGCTCTCTATAAATATGTAGATAGGTAATACGCTGCCAAAGTAGGAGTTCTATTATTTAAAATTGTTAGATTCATGTAAATGTTAGAATCCAAAACAAAGATGAAGGAGGAGCTCAAAACAGCAGAGGGAACCAACAGAGAAAATGAGGAATATGGAGTGTTGATGGCACGTGAGACTTCCGCAGTGACTGAAACATATGGTGAATGAGTTGGTAAGATGATATTAGAAAGGGAGGTTAGAGTCAGGTTATTGAGAATCTCATAGACCAGGCTAAACTAGAAGTTTATATTTGTTCCTAGAGAAATTTGGGAGTCATTAATGATGCCAGAGCAGGAGAGCAGATCTATTGTAATTGTATCTAAAAAGTAACAATACTGACAGTTTGGTGGATGGAGTTGAGGCTGATGGTAGGCAAGAGATGCTGAGGACCTCCTCCAGGGACTGGTCTGGGGAAGGTGAAGAAGCAGCAGATTTGAAAAAAATATGTGATTTGGGGCTGGCCAGTGGCAAAGCAGTTAAGTTTGCGCTCTCCACTTTGGCAGCCCAGGATTCGCTGGTTCAGATCCCGGGCTTGGACCTACACACTGCTTATCAAGCCATACTGTGGCAGGCATCCCACGTAAAGGGGAGGAAGATGGGCATGGATGTTAGCTCAGGGCCAGTCTTCCTCAGCAAAAAAGATGAGGATTGGCAGTGGATGGTAACTCAGGGCTAATCTTCCTCAAAAAAAAAAGAAAAGAAAAAAATATATGGTTTGATAGAAGAAAGGGGATATGGCAACTAATTGAAGTTGGAGGCGATCAGGAGGTGCCAAGAAGAAGTCACTCATTCAATAGCCAAGAGGATTTATTGAGAGCCTTCCATATGCCAGGGACCGTGCTTGTGGATGAGGATAAAATGGTGAACCAAAATAAATATGCCCCCTGTCCTCTTGGAAACAGTGGGTAAGTGAAAAATATAGTCATTTATCTAATAGTCACTCAAGTATGTGTATTGCTTCAGGCTGTAATACATTCTAAGAAGGAAAAGTTAGTTTTGAAGCAGCTGGTTAAAAATAAATTTGAGAGAGCATCTTTGAGGAATTAGCATGAGATGTGTAGGATGCTTAACAGTTAACTAAGTGAAAAGACATCTAAGAATGTTCCAGGTAGAGAAAGAATGTGGGCAAGGTCCTGGAGGGAAGGGAGTATGGCACAGCCTAACTTAAAAAAGATTTTAGGGGGTCCCATGATAGACAGTGATGCTGTAAGATAGAAAATACAGGAAGATAAGCAGGTTTAAGGGCAGTGGTGGAGAAAAGTACGAAAATGTGTTGTACTTTGGACATTTTAAACCGTCTGCACAACATTGGGTTAGTTGTCCAGGGCAGGTGGACAGGGCTGGAGATAGAAATTTTGGATTCGTCAGCGTCCACATGATACTTTGATTCACGGCTTAGTGAAGTTGCCCAGGGTATGTATATAGACACAAAAGGGTCAAGAATGGAACCCCAGGGAAAAACCAATAATTATGAAATAAGTAAAGTAAAAAAAGGGAGTAAAGGAGACTAATAAAAAGTAGTTGGAAGGGCTAGAAGAAGAATACAAGAATGGTGTCATGGAAACAAATGGCAGCAATTGCCACAGAGAAAGTGACTGATTGGGTGAGAAGGTCATAGACTGATCAAACGTAATGTGCTATAAAGAGTCCATGGCTGGGCAAGGCAGAGGTCAAAGACAACCCTAACAAATCAGGTTTCATTTCAGGACAGTCAGGAAAACTATTAAGGAATAGAAAAAGGAAAGTTCCATACACTAAAAAACTAGTTTAATTTCTATAGCTCTTCATCACCCTTAAGTTGTTTTTCTTATAAATAAAGCCTGCACGGCCTTTGCTAAAAACTGAGGTCACAAAGCCAAGTTCCAGGAATGGTTAGATGCTTGACGTGGGACAGTTTATAATTTTTAAAACTAGCCT
This sequence comes from Equus quagga, assembly GCF_021613505.1. Lineage (NCBI taxonomy): Eukaryota > Metazoa > Chordata > Mammalia > Perissodactyla > Equidae > Equus > Equus quagga. Next base: position 74,330,895 of record NC_060274.1, on the reverse strand, counting down.
GGTTTTTTCTTTTTTAGGAAGGAAACAAATCTGATATAACTTGAGAAAACACTGTTTTTGTTTTTGTGATTTCCATGTAGAATCAGATCTGACTTTCAGAAAGGCAAAGGTTACGTGTGTGTGAGTAGGATACCATCTTATACATTAAGCAGATTCCAAGAAAGCATTCTGTGGTGTGGGTGGTTAGACAAATATTCTTCCCTCGGTTCCGGTACTTTCCGCTGGACTTTTGCCTTCTAAGTCTGAACTTGCCTATCAGGGAAAGCAAAGAATGTGGCAGAAACATGTGTCAGCAAGTGTATGCTTATTTCAAAACAGTCCCAAAGAATGAAATATGTAGGTCTGACGACTTTGCTTGTATAAAAAGTAAAAGACCTCACAAAGTGATTGGGTAACACAAATGTAAACAAATTAAGGATTTTCTAAAGAAATAGAACGATACTTCAAGTGGTAATGTACTTTTACAAGACTATACTTTAGAAGTGTTTTAAAGCTATACATGCTTCTTAATTAATGTCTTTGTATAAATTGATGCAAAAGGACCGATTTTGCTCCCCATTACCCCCTGGGTACCAGGTAGGCAGATGCACACACACAAACTTACGAAACCCACAGAAACCAAAAGAAAACTGAGAGGCCATACAGAGCTCAGATGATCTCTAAGCCAGGAATAAAGAAGTAGGGCACATTATTTATCTTTATAGTAGTTACTTTTAGATAAATAACCTATGGAAGACTTTATTCACACCCCAAAGAGATCCATTGCTTGATTCACCAGAACACAGATGAGCTAGAGAGTGCAGGTCTATGGCATAATATGATAGGTATGTCAAATTAGAGTACCGGCCTGATTTTATTTTAAGCAGCACGTCTTTGCTCTATATTGACCCTTAGATTTTATTTCATTCCCTTTAATCTGTTAAAAAATCTCACTAAATGCTTTTTTATATCAGGTTGCCCCCACCTTCAAAATAGTAATCATTGTGATAAAAGCAACTACCATTTCTAGTGTCTCCTATGTTAGAGAAAACACGTAGTAGGTGCTGTATGGATATCCCATGTTATAGATGAGGAAAATGAGACTCAGAGAGTGGATGCAATTTGTCCAGGGTCACACTGCTAGCAATTGTAAAAGCAAGGATTGAAACTCAAGTGTTGAAGTTCAACTTTTTCCTTCGCCACCCTGCTATCCTCTGTTACAATGACAGTTGAATGGAAGGCAAATTAGAGACATGCGACTATGATGCACCATGAAACAAAAAGAAAGAAAGAAAACTAGTGAATAGGGAGAAAAAACCTGTTAACTATGTGAAGCCAAAGCTTCTTATGTGGTTTGAACATTTGTTGTTACAGCTGAAAATGATTAAATTTAGAAATCCCAATCAAGTGTTCACAAAATGATTTTTATTCTGGGATTGGTCTCCACATTACAACCATTTTTATGACTTTCTTAAGCAATAAAGTTTGGCTTGACCACTCTCTGCTTGGAACTCTTTCCCTTAGTTGTTGAAGTTGGACCAGCGTGTGTTACTCTGATCTTCCCTACAAATCTCTCTACCTTTTCCTCTGACTTCTGCTAATTCTCCTTCAACCTCACACATTCCCCAGGGTCTCAGCCTCTGTCTCTTCACTGTCTTCTATCTGCCAGGCTAAGTCACTGAAGTTGGAGTAAAAATCAGTGGTTCACTCTGCACAGCCTGGCTATCCCTTATGAGGAAAAAACCGGTGCTTTGCTAAACTAAGCACTATGCAGAGGCATCCCCAGGATGTCGTCAATTTTATTATCCAGTGAGGTACCCTGAGATGTGACATGAACTACTAGATGCTAAAAGGAAAGGAAAAAGAAACCCCCTCAAAGGAGCAAAAGGAAGGTCTCAAACTTGATACGCTTGTAGGCAGCAAGTAAGTTGCTACAACACAGAGGTTATTCTGTTTTGAGAAAAGTCTAAGCTAACCCTGAGTCAAGAATGACAAGTGCAAATATTGTCTGAAGCCACATCAAAACAAACACCCAAGGTGCACAATGTGAAATGACTGCTGGTAATCTGCCCCCACACAGAGATAGTCATCGCCACCCCAAGTGTTATCTTTGAAGGGCAGAAGTCTAAGTGCTCACTGGGCCAGCCAGGAAAAATATCATAGACCCTGAGACTTACTGATCAAAGCAAACTGAGGTTCCCTAAAGGAATCAGGATATGAACTAATATACATGTTTTTAAAATCAGGATACACTCAGATTATATATATAACCCCTGGATATTGCCCCGTGGGCATCCTAGTCTAGACCACACCCTTTGAACTCCAAAAGAATTTGGAGGAATAAGCTTGGCATGGTCAACCCTCTCGTTCACGGTTTTAAGATTGGAAACCTTGAAATTCCTCACATTTTTTTCAAATCAAGATATTTAGATTGCAAACCCTTTAATCCAACTAAAAAGAGATATTTGGAATGTCTGAGCTTTCCACCCAGATTGAAGAGTTGCTTTTCAATGAGTACCATGGATTGAGGAATTTTCTGGCATCTGCCGCTAAATGAGTAAACTCAAAGATAATAAAATAAACTTTAAAAGCCAAAAAAAAAAGTTCATTTTAATTAACTTCCGGTGAGACTTAAAAGTCAGCCTAAACCACAAAAAGGCAGCTTCCAAGACCTCGTTCTTTTTTATTTTTGCTAGACAGCATGACTCCACTGCCACTTATTAGTGCTGACTTTAAAATGCATTGCTTTTTTTTTTTAGGTAACTGAATAGTAAACAAAGAGTTTACAGTTCTCAGAAGAACCAAGGCAATATTGGCATCTCTAAGTTGTTTTCAATTAATTCATCAAAACTATAATATGAACATATCTCACTACCAACTATCTTAAAAACCTAGGTCGGGTCATTTCTCTAAATAATTCAATAAAATTCCCTGGGTTTTCAGCCAGGGACACTTTGCAACTCTCTAGGTGTGTATAGTCTGCAAAACTACTACCTCATCACCCCTACATCCTTACATTTGCCCCAATAGTCTAACTACAACATTTTTTTAAACCCCTATAAATTACACCTATTTATTGGTATTTTGAGAGAAGCTGGATTTATAGTTGATGAAGATCAAGGCTGCCCCTCCCCCAAGGAAAGAAGCCCAAGGAGTCCTGCCCTACATACTGATCTCTATCATCCTCCTGGAAAGCATAGGATATCCTGAACTCATCCGATCTGATTCTTATCTAAAGTAATAGGACCACCCAATAACCAGACCCCACCTGCACTGATACCATTTTAATGACTTTTTTTTAACATAATCTTTCCTTTGTCTTGTAAAGAGATAACTCACATACCTATGCCTTAAATTTAGCCCTACCCTCAACCCATGTTTGCAGCTCTGACTGCCCATGGGTCCTGTCCCCATGCCTGCAGCTCTTACTGTCCATGGGTCTTGTCCCCATGCTGCAGCTCTTCACTAGCCGGGTCCTGTCCCTATGCTACTCCATGTTATTCTCTGAATAAAAGAGCACTACTGCCAGAACTTGAGAGTCCCAGAAATCTTTCTTTCGACTCCTTGACTCACCGAGCCCGCATCAATAGTCACCAGGTTCGATTAACTTTTTCCTTAACTTAAATTATTAAAATTTCTTTTCTTTTCTTTTATTATATTTTATTATCAGTATGGCCCTTGTCCTTTGTTTAACCCCGTCAAACTTTTTGGCAAGTGCAACTTTTACAAAAGATGAAATCAGATGTTGAAACACTTTACTTATATATTAAGAAGATCTTGCCCTGATTAGAACTCTTATTCATGTGAAAAAATTTATCCTTCCTACATAAAAGTGGTCCAATAAGATGAGAGCTATTTTGAATACATTAATTCAGTTCTTATCTTTAGCAGAGTTGGCAAAAATATCTGTAGAAGTTTTACCCCAAGAAAATTGATTCATTAATCTGGCAATGACTCACTGTTTCCCAAATCCATCTTGAGCTGTGACCTTAATCAAAATTATATCTCCATTGCTCTTAATGGTGGTGTGGGATTATTTGCAATTAGCTGAGAATCGTAATACCTATTCTATTTCATTTACTGTACTGTACTCTATATAGTTCACTTGATAAAGTTATTATCTATGCATCAAAGTTTAATAACTTTCTAAAAGAATGTGTTGAAAAACGTGATATCATATAACCTGTATTCATTTCAGAGAATAGTAGACATAGATCTGATATGCAATGTGTGAGATCTAATGATATAAGTTTTTACTTTGGAATTGTCCATGATTGTCTCAGTATTCACCTGCCACTTAGAGTCATTCAAGAGGCCATCTGACAGAACACTGGATTGTTCCCATTCCTTCCCAAAGATATGGAGGCAAGAAAAGTCTCACCCAAAGGCATCTGCTCAAGTGTCAGACTTAAGGGACATGACCAGAAGTTTGACATTTTTTTTTTGTGCTTTTGAAAAATGACGTAAACTCAATTTTGAAGAGTGAAGTTTTCTTTCTTAAAGGAAAACTTTAAGAAAGCAGTTGAAGCAACTATTATATTAATTAATATAATTAATTAATATATACCTTCCTTTTATACTTCTTCCATCTACTTTAGTCATCCAGCCTGAGTGAGTTTCAGGCAACTAGATTATATCATCCTCCTGCTGGGCTGGCCTCCTGGGCAGCCTGAGAATTGACTCTGCTCCTTCAAGATCGTTCAGCCAAAGCGTGTTGCACCCTTGGACCAGACCCGCCAGGGCCCAGATCTCTCCTTGTGAGGCAACTGACAAGGCAAGACTCAACTACCCTGGGGTAGAGAAACTCTCTCCTTTTCCCTGTCTAGCCTATAGAAATAAAGTGTACAATGACCTACACTTGCTTGGCCATGATTCCATAAGGGACTTGGTGAGATGCATAAGGTGATGAAACCATTTTCATCGGGTACATGAGCACAACTAGATCTGTCATTGCGCCTGGAGGACAAGGAAATCATGGATTTTTGCATACTGTTTTGTGCTTGACTGCTTTACAAATTCTTACTAATTCTAATAATTCTCCAGTTAAATTTTTGGTGTACAATCATGTTATCTTCCTTTAAGGATAATATTCCCTCGTTCTTTTGAAAAGTTACTTCAGCTGCAAAGTAGGTCCCTTTACACTTAGTTTGAATGATGGAAAATGTGTTGAACTCTTCGAGCAGTTCTAACATCTGTGGATTTGAGGATGAAATGCTGAAGACAGAGCAACAGAAAAACTACTGTAGTAGTTTAGGTATAATGCAATGATGTGAGAAATAGGAGGATGCTTAAAAATATACAGAAAGAGAAATATCTAGAGAATATTTTTGATTAAAATACATTACTACATGGGGAAGATGAGTGGCCAAAAAAAATGACCCCAAGATTTTTAACATGTGCTATGGTAGGTTAGTGAACAATAACCAGACTTTCTATATTTTTCATAGATGCTGAAAGGTATTACAATATAGAAATCTGAAAAGAGGATTAAAAAATAAATAAATCCTACTTCTTAGTTTAAAAACAGCATAAAGTATGCAGATTAAGAGAAATTAGCAGACATTCCACCATATATCCACGATCTCCTACAATCTTGCTGAAACTATAATATCTCATAATAATGACATTTGTATAAAGCTTTCACACTACATAAAGCAAACACAAATATGTTGTATGTAGAAATGGTCCCTAGAGCCAAATGCTGAGAGATTTTTGACACTAAGAATAGTTACAAATTACAAAATCTTTCCTTTGATTTCAGTTGGAGATCATAATCCATCCTTTATTCTCTTGCAAATCCCATTCTACTAAACCTGATCTACCAGTGGCCTCCACATGCAAACGTGTTGTTCCACTCTTCCAGACTCACACATTCTTGTGCATATGGTGAAATCTTAGCCCTCAAAGCAACGTTTTGCTCTTTCTTTGCAGCAGGGGGATTAAGGAGCAGAGGAGATGAAATTGGGGTGGAGACAGCAAGTTTCTAGAGGAAAAACTGGGCAAATGGGTAGACCAGAAGATCAGGAGTGTGCCCGCAGCTCTATTCCACAGCTGTCTTGGGCATCCATTGGAGGCATTATGTCAGTATCCAAAGCTCAGGAAACCATAGTACTGATGATGCTGGTGTATCTGCCCTGTTTCCATCCCCAAAACAAATAAAAGTTGTTCCTCATGCCCTTCTGTTTGCCCTCCCCTACCTACAAATCTTTCCCATCCTTAGCCAAACTCATTCACCTTATTCAAAGAAGGAAAATCAGTAGCTTTTGTTGCTTGCAAAAGCAAATCATGATGGAAGTTACAATCCGTTTTTTCTGTAGTCTCAATTTTACTGATTATTCTCCTAGCCAAGTAACAATTTTAAAGAAAGCAAAAGAAAATTTTATTACAAAAGTATAAAATAAAATGAAGTGATTCACAAGTAATTATATTTATTACAAGATACTACCAAGGTTTTCAGCATCATTTCTATTGTGAAAAATGAGGTTCTCCAAAAATTCAATAACTACTCTTTGTGAAATAGTTTATTCATGTTAGTACGTGAAGGTATTTTTAATAGATGCAACTTAAGTTCCCTCATATTGCATCTATTAAAATACTGTCAAGTGTTTAGTGTAAATAAGACCGCTGTTACTAGTACATTTTTCCAAGCTACATCCCCTCACCTTCTATTCTTTTCCTTTTATTCATTTCCTTTTTCTAACTATCCTGCTCTTTTCAAATGGTCAAGGAGTCATTAAGACAGCGGAGTGGGGAGGAGGGAGAGCGTCTGGACAATGTTGAATGGAGAAAACCAGTTTTATGCACTCTTTTAAGCTTCCAAATTTGTTACCATGTGAAAAATCGATGTCTGTTGCTAATGATCTTATCCCAGACTCTGATCTAATTTTAACAATGCTGGGACAAAGCACACACTGCTTCGATTCCTATTTGCTTACTCCATTCACTCTGACATCTGCAAAAAATAGGTTATGAAATCATTTTCTTTGACATAGTTTTTGGGAAGTATTTTTTCCCTTTTTTTAGTTTCAGGACATTGGTCTTGAGTAACCTCTCTGAGACCATGTTCCCAGATGTAGCAGTTGATCTGATTGACATTGGGTGTCTAAAGTGGTCCCAATGCCCATTCTCACTGATCCTACCCTGCTGGTACTTCTTAATATACTAGATCACTCAAGGGAGGTGACCAAAAAATGCCCCAGTCATTCACCCATCTGTTCGACAACATTTATTGATAGTGTTGTGATATTTGTCATATGAAAGTGGTGATTCTGTGTTCAACTAATAGTGAACTTATGTCTAATGTCGTCAAATCCCTTCGTTCCCCCTACAGGGAGCTGGATTAAGAAGGGAGTAAGGAGAGACAAATTCACACACAGGCTCAATTTCACAGCAGAGAATAAAAGTCTGTGAAGGTCCATTCTTATCCACCATGTGAAAGTCAAAAGAACAACTGAGAATATTGGTGTTATTTGTACAGCTGCCTAAAAGAATGAGTCGAGGAAGAGCACACTTTTGCTGTTTTATGGGAGAAGCAGTAGCCAATATACATATATTTTTAATCTCATCTCTGCTACTAATCATTTTTCCAATTCTCCTATTCCCTATTCAGCTATGTATTAGCATTAGCAAAGGCTCTCATTGATGAAGTGAATACCCAGCATGGATTTAATTTTCACTTAGGCCAAATATTTCTCACGCATTAATCCATTCTTTTATTTGGTAATTCAGTAAACATCATCAAGCAACTAATGTATATAAGACACTCACAATTTCTCCCCTCGATGTTTACCCTGAAATAGAAAAGCATACCTGTACACTAGTGTTTCCAGATAAGATAAGAGCTATAATCAGATTAAGGATAAGGTACAAAGTATTGTGGTGGTACACCAAAAAATGGTGTGATCAGCTCTGTGAGATTGAGAAAAGGGATGAGATTTAAAGTCTCAGAGATTTACCTGTTGATTTCTCCATCAAGTCAGACTTATCTGCCCTGAATAGCTTTTACATCAACTCCTTCCTCCACATTTGCCCTGTCATCACATCAATTCAGACCGTTATTACCAAACATCTAAACTGTATAATCAGTTTCCTAAGTGCTTTCCATGCTATCCATCTTTGCTTTAGTCCATTCTGAACACAACCACAATTCTTTCTTCTTGTATCACTTTTTTTCATGTTTCCTCATTGAATAGAATCTTTAATGCCCCCAGCCCCATCACACACAATTTGAATAGAGAAATGAGGCCAAATGTCTGGCATTCAAGGCCACTACCATCCGTCTAGTTTCCTCTTTATTATTGGCTACGTCATAACACAGAAGAATGTGTTATAAATATATATCCATTTAGAAAGTTAAAAAACAATATCTGTAACCACAAGAAAAATCATGAGATGCTATAGGACCCTCAAAGCCCTCACACCCTCAATTTACACCTCTGTTACAATTATTTCTCTCGCTGCTAGAGGTAACCACGATACTGTCTGCTATTAATTGTGATCTTGCCTTTTGTGGCAGACACTTTTGGTGCCCTGAGCCACAATCCCTCAGTCCAGCTTGATTGCAACCACAGCTGTGTCAGACAGCTAGGTGTGAGCTCAGATTTACACTGACATTACTGCACCTAAAGTACTTGGCTTGCATCTCTCAGCTTTCCTGCCTGAAGACGTTCTGCAAGCCTGCTCGGTCATTGCATGAAGCGTAGGAGGGGAGGTTAACACACGTGAGGACGAGGCTGTATCAATGGACAATGGGAGCTGATGGGTAAATATCCCAGCCTCCAGTCCCTCATATAGATAATTCTGGCAGGCATTCTGTCCAGTCCTCAGAGGCACTGGCTTTCAGCCGTGGCCTGGGAAAAACACACTTATATTAGCTGGTCTTCCTTCCCTTCTCACTCTCCCTACTCCCTTAGCCTGCTTCGTAGGATCTCTTCCCGTATAAACTAACTGCCACAAGCCTGTGACTTATGTTCTGCTTTCAAGGAACTCCAAAGGAAGCCCTCTTTTAAATAATTTTACCACTTATATATGCAGTCTTAACCGACACATTTAACTTTGCATAATTTTGAGCTTTATAAAAGTGGAACTGCACTGTATGAATTCCATTGTTTTGCTTCTTTCAGTCAATATTACACTTGTGAAACTCATCCATGTTGTTGGGTGTCGTTTAGTTTATTCATTTCACAGCTAACAGTAAGGGATTGGAAATTTTTTCTCTGAGGAATTTGAGGATCCCAGGAAAAAAAGACTTAATGATTATGATATCAGATGTTTCCCTAATAAAAATAATCAAACCACACTCTCCTACTGAAAGCCCATATCCAACAAGTCTCATGAAAATACCTACAGTTTGCAATCAGCTGCTTAGTGCCGCACTTACTAACATAAGCAGGTAAACCCAAGGTTACTAAACGTTTAAGGCAAAACTCTAACATAGAATACAAAAGACAAAGCAAAGCAAAATAAAATGCAGCTTGGTGGTGATTGAGATAGTGCAGCAAAGTAAAATTCCCACAAAACACTTTTTACTCTATATTTTTCACTCTATACCCTTTTACTTCATATTTGAATTTAATATATTATGGTTGGAATTAAAAGCTAATAAAAGATTTGAGGGTGGGGAGATAAAATTAGAGAAAACACAAGAAAAGGGAAGGAGGGGATGGAGAGTGAAAGAAAGAGAGGAAATAGCAAGCTAAAGAAGACCTTAAAAAAGAAAGAAAACTAAAGGATTTATTTAGAATGCTCAACATCTGAATAATAATTCTAGGATGAGAAGGGGGGATAAAAAAATAAGGAAATGAAATTATTAATGAAATAATTCTAAAAAATATTTCAGAATTGGGGGGAGGGCACAAAGGGTGAAGTGGTGCACCTACAACATGACTAAAAATAATGTACAACTGAAATTTCACAAGGTTGTAAACTATCATAATCTTAATAAAAAGTTAAAAAAAAATATTTCAGAATTGAAAGACCTAAGTTTTCAGATTGAGATGGTCCATCTAGGAACCTAAACAATAGAGGAAAGGGAACCCACAGCAGGACATTCACCTTGAAAATGCAACAACTTTGGGAAAAGGGAAAATACTAAAAGTTCCAGAGAGCAAAAGTATATCACATATAAAAGATCAAGAATCAGACTGGCACTAGATGTTGAAGACAATAGAAGAACACTGATTTCCAACTAATAATTGTACACCCAGAAAAAGTGTCAATTAATTGTGAAAGTAGGAGTTCCAATTGGCCATAGGAGTGGCTGCCTAAATCTGAATCTCCCCACACAACTTTAAAATAAAGAAGGAGGAGGAGGAGATGGGGGGAGAGAAAGAGGAGCAGAGAAGAAGGGGGAAGAGGAGCGCAAATCAAATCACACCTGACCCACATCTTCAGCATCACTAAGAGACAGAGAATACAATGAACTTCTATTTCCAGCAGATTGCATACCTTGCCTTCAACACTGTGAGTGGGGAGGGTGAACGAGCAGAGTCTTTAAGCCGTCTACGTACAAAAAGGAAGAACCAGAGAACTTAAATGAAGCACAGATAAAATAACCCTTAGAAAGAAAAAAGTCCAATGCTAAGAGCTAAAGTACTGAACACAGGTCTGGGACCAGATAATTCACAGCAATAGCTACAGGGAAGGGGTTTAAAATTGAGTGAGTTAGAAATTGGCAACTTTGAAGAAACACTGTTTCTTGGGGAAAAGTAGGTAAATAAAGAAGAGGTGATACCCCTTAGAGATGTGGCAGTAAAAGGAAAGCAAGAGGGACAAATTAGGAAGCATACAGAAATATAAACCATCACAGGACAAGTAAACTCTTCTCCTTCCTCATTCACCACCACTCCCCACCAAGAAATTTATCTACTAAAGATATGTAACTTTATTATGGTCCCTGAAGAGGGCACACTTTAACAAGGAAAACCATCAATAAAGTGGATAAAAAACAAAATAAGACCAATTCAATACAAAGCTATTATAAAAAATGAAAATCAACATATTACAAATGACAAAAATTCTTACACACAACCCCAAGGCAGAAGAAATTGTAACATAACTCTCAAAGCTGAATTAAATATCTGCAAATAAGCATTGAGATATAGATGTATAATTCACAATTAAGAAATTCAAAAACTAAGTACAGAAATACATGCACAAAAAGAAGAAATGCAATGACTTGGCAGAACTCAGGAAAGAAATTACATAGACAAAACATGTCCAAAATGAAGAATAAATAATAAGGTGTCCAAAGGAAAGTAGATTCAAATAAAACATTATTAAGGAATATTGAATAAATGCAGGAAAGAAATCAAGAAAATGAAAGTGAGTTAAAGAAAGAACTAAAAAAAGAGAGAAAGCGGCTGAAATGCAAGATAGGCAAATAGCCAACTTATGTATAATTGGAGTCCCTGAGGAAGAAAAATAAAACAATGGAACAGAATATTTAAACCTAGAATTCAAGAAAACCTAAATCTGGGGCCAGTCCAGTGGCATAGTGGTTAAGTTCACACACTCCACTTCAGCAGTCTGGAGTTCACCAGTTCAGATCCTGGGCACAGACCCGCACGCTGCTCATCAAGCCATGCTATGGTGGCATCCCACATAGAAGAACTAGAAGGAATTACAACTAGGATATACAACTATGTACTGCGGCTTTGGGAAGAAAAAAACAAAAAGAAGGAAGATTGGCAACAGATTTTAGCTCAGGGCCAATCTTAAAAAAAAAAAAAATGCTGGAGTTATTGAAAAAAAAAAAAAAAACAACCACCTAAATCTATATATTGAAAGGGCCTACTGTGCACCAGGAGACGTTTACCCAGAATGATCAAATTTGAAACAGCCCTGCAAAATATCAGATTTTAAAGGAAAGAAAAAAATCCACAGGACCTCAAGGCAAAAAGAATAAATTATTTTTAACAGTAAAACAGTTATGTTAACCAAGATTCTCAAGAACAACAAAAAAAGAAAGGCAACAGTGGAGAAGCATTTAAAACTCAAAGAAAAAAGTGAAAACTACTAAGGATTTTATATCCAGCCAAGCTGAATTTCCAGTATCAGGGCTATAGCAAATCAGTCTTAAAAGCGCAAGAATTCAGAAAGTACTGCACTTATAAGCCTTTTACAAGAAATCTTCTAGAGAATGAGCTTCATCCAACCAAGAAGTAACAGGAGAAACATCAGGAAAAAGCACTGATAATGAACATTTACTATTTACTATGTTGAATTGAAGATCTACAACTACAACGAGGCTGGAGATATAGGGGGAAGAATAGTATATAAAAATGAGATATTCTGGCAAAGTAGAAAGAATGCATCTAGAACACATGTAGGAAAAGTAAAAATAGACAAAGGAAGAAGAACATAAGCACTGATGTAGAAATATAGGTAAAAGAGACGGTCAAACGGTGTCATGTCAAACTAACCAACCAGGTAATAAGAAGGTTAACGAAGAAAATACAAGAGAAAATCTTCATCAACTGGGGTTAGACAAAGTATTTTTAGATACCAAAAGTACAATTCAAAAAACAAATAATTGCTAAATTAGACTTCATCAAAATTTAAACATCAGCTCTCTGAAAGACGTTGGTAGGAGGAAAAAAGACAAGCAACAGACAGACAGAATATATTTACAAATTGCATATCTGAGAAAGACCTTTTTTCTAGAATATAGAGAGATCTCTCAAAACTCAGCAATATGAAAACAAATAACCCATTTAAAATACAGGCAAAAGACCTGACTCCACACTTTATCAAAGAGGAAATACAGATGGCAAAGAAGCACATGAGAGAGGTCCAACATCAGTAGTTATTAAGGAAATGAAATTAAAGCCAAGTACTGAGCAACTGAAACTCATGTATTTCTGGTTAGGACCCAAAATTGTATAGCCACTTTGGCAATTGGTTTCAACATTTGTTAGAAAATTAAACATACACAGTCAGCATGCCCGTTGGTCCCATGGATCTGTCTCTTGCTTCAACAGTGTTTGGATGGGACAGACCTAGGGACCCCCTTCCTCCAGCCTTTGAATACCTTCCAACCTCCTCTCCAGTTGCAACCTACAGGGCCATCTTCTCGATAATCCCCTTCCTCTGGGCCCAGCCAACACCATTTATGGTGGTTAGCCCCTTACTGCCAACCAAATATGAGCTCCCAGATTTGTTACAATTATTCCTGCCAACCTCCTGGTCAACCTGCATCTACAGGCCTCCCAAACCTACCTCTCTCTTGGAGCTTCTATTTTGACAGCTACGATGCAGCTCTGTACGGCAAGGGCCACTTCTTCCATGAGAAGATGCAAAACTGGGGTGGTGGCCACATCCTCTGCCAGGACGTGTGGAAGCAGTCCCAAGATGAATAGGGTAAAACCCTGGGTGCCACGGAAGCTGCCATGGACCTGGAAATGAACCTGACCCAGACCCTTTGGGATCTGTGTGCCATGGGTACTGCCCACACAGACCCACATCTCTGCATCTCCCTGGAGAGCCACTTCCCAGAAGAGCAGGTGAAATTCATCAGGAAGATGGGCAACCACCTGACTAGCTCCACATGCTGGCTGGCCCCAGGTTAGTCTCTTCAAAAGGCTCACTTTCAAGCATGACTAGAGATCTCCAGCCTTTGAGGGGCCCTCTGCATCCCCCTGGTGTTAGCACTTCTACCTGAGCCTCTCCCTGCAGCCACTGGGAAGCTTTTTAACCACCCTTGTTCCCTCTCCCAAGATTGAATGGAAACAATAATCTGGGGGATTGCAGTAAAAAAAATTAAACATCTACTTACCACTTGATGTCGTGAGCCACCGATGTCTAGGTATTTACCCTAGAGAAATGAAGACTGACTTACACACACAAAAAAACCCTGTATACAAACGTTTATAGTGGCATTATTAACAATTATCAGAAAGTGAAAACAACCCAAATGTCTCCAATGAGTACATGGATAAAGAAATCATAGCATATCTATATAATGGAATGTAAGTCAATAATAGAAAGGAATGAACTATTGATACACACAAAAACATAGATGAAACACAAATGCATTATGATCAGTGAGTGAAGTCAATTTGAAAAGGTTACGTACTATTTGATTCCATTCAAATGACATTCTGGAAAAAACAAGTGTAGGACAGAGTTCCCTACAGATAACAGTTAGAAGAATCAGTGCTTACCGGGGGTAGGCAGAGGGACAGATTGACGACAGAGGAGAAATATGAGGAAATGTTTTGAGGTGATGGAACTGTCCGTATCCTGATTGTAGCGGTGATTACATGAATCTAAGCATGGATTAAAATCTACGGAACTATACACCAAAAAAAGTGAATGTGGCTGGAGGTAAACTAAAAATAATTTTTAATAGGGAAACTGGCCTAGATTGAAAGAGCTTGAAAATACATAATAATCAATTACAATGCTTGAACCTAGATTGCTCGCTGTTACTGTTGTTTTTAACAACGGAAGTATAAAAGGCATTCTTGTGCTAATTGTGAAAATTTGAATGGGAACCTGACGCTAGATTTTCTTATGTGTGTGAAAGATAGCGGTTTCTTTGTAAATTATTCTTATACTTTGGAGATGTGTGCTGATATATTTAGGTGTAAATTTCACAGTGTCAACCACTTGCCTTCAAATGGTACCCAAATAAAGATACGGATATATATATGGGAAATATATATTCATATATTCATTATATGTATTCATTCAATATATATATTCATTATATGTGTATATCACACACATATAATAAATTTTGTAATAATTTACAAAACCTAGGTAAATGTATGTGACTATTCATTTACTATCTTTCCAAATTTTCTGTATGTGAATAATTTTATAATAAAATGTTGAGGAAAAATATATCACTAAAGAGTCAAAGAAGAGGCTATTCTGAGAATGTGCAAAAGCTTATCCATCACAAAAAATAACATTTCATAAATTTCTACTTTTGTTAATCTTCAACACCTGTCTCTTTGAGTTGGTGTTTATATTACAAAGTTAATCTGTTTTATATACTGACAGTAGCATGTAGTAAAACACTAAGGGTAAAAATGTACTATCTAACTACTTTTTTAGGAAGCGATAGAAGGACGCACTCCATCAAAAGGGGGAATAATACAAGCAATAGGAAGATATGGGTCCAGGAAATGCTGATCTCCGGGATGATGCTAAAAGATACAAGGACAGAATCATACAGGTCGGAGCAGGTCACCAGCTCTGAGACAGACATCTCTATGTAAATGAAACTGAGGGAATTCCCAGTGTGTTTGAACATATTGCAAGATGATTTACACAACTGAAAAAGAATTGAGGCTGTATTAATGATAAATAATAGAGAAGCAAAGAAAAATAAGACAATAATTAACTTCAGGGACAATAAAAAGTGTGCGACTGTGGAAAAGTAATCATAGATTAGTATATGGGTCGGCTATGAATAGAGTTTATAAAGTCTCAATAATCTAAATACTTAGAAATAATCTAAACAAAATTATAAGACCATACTGAAAAGGCAGGAGCATGGGAAGTGTGCATGTGTCTGACGAGAGGTGAGAGAGGTCAGTGAGAGAGAGGTAAATTTTTACCTTCCCTGATGAGAAGTCATTAGGCGATATCTAAAATAGAAGCCAAGAAGCAGCAATGCAAGCATTTTTAAGAGCTATGGAGGCTGATAACAAAAGAAACAGCTAAAAGAGCTGAAACTGTTAGGGGACTTATAGAACCAATGGTCTTATAGAAACATTTGACTCTTTTATGTACATACGTACTTTTAATTAAGATAAAACTAAATTTTAAAAATCTTTTTGAGAGTGTAGGCTCCCTAAAGAAAAAGACATGTGTGGCGATTGCAGTGACGATTTTAATTCATCACCCTTCCCTGTATCCAGGGAGCTCCTCTCACTAAAGAGTTAGAATCTACTCTATTTCCAATCCCTTGCAAATAGATGTGACTTACTTTGGCCAATGGAATGTGAGCAGATGCTACAAAAGCAGAGTCTTGAAAAGCGCTTGTATGATTTGGATTGCCCTTGCTCTTGTACCTCTGCCTAGCATAAGAACACGCTCGGTCTATCCTGCTGGAAGATCAGAGATGCAAGGACCAACACCAAGTCTCCCCAGCCCCTTAGTGAAAGCCAGCCCAAATCAGTTGAGAGCCAGTCAATCGCCAGAAATATGAGTGCGCACAGTAAAAACCAGCCTAAATTGATTCCCCACAGACTAGAACTAAATCACCATTTATTGTTTTAAGCCACTGAATTTTGGGATCATTTGTTATGCAGTATTATCATAGCTACACATAAGTTATACAGCATCTAAAGAATAATGCAGTGATAGTCTTCAACTACAAATGACGTGTAATGTAAGCATGATGACCAAGTCTACTTCATCTGTAGTAAGATTTGAACAAGAGGAAATACTTGATGTGTTTGCACTGCCAAGTTTGGTCACACTCACTTCTAGGAATCACCGTTTCTCTCCAGCTCAGCTGACTTTTGTGGTTGAGTAGTTGAATGAAGACCCAAATGAAGCTAACAGCAAGGAAGGAAGAAACGGTCCATGTTAATCCAATCATTATATTTCTAGTAAACACCAGTGTTTCTAGGTTAATTGGGTGTTGTGTGCCAATGCATGCACCTTCACTCAGATTTTCATTCTGTGATATAATTGTGACCCCAATCTGTATTGCCAGCTGTCTTCTCAGCTAATTTGTATTTTTTTTAATAAAAGCAGAACTTTTGAGAGGTTTCATTCCAATTCAGACACACATTGAGTAAACACCTCTTTTTTTTTTTTCCATTCTATAACTTTAAACCAGTTCTAATTTTTCCTTCTTTCTGAGGGGAGGATACCCATAGCACCTACTGAGGTTGTTGTAAAATTCGTGATTTATATAAAGTGTTTAGGAAAGTGCTTTGCACTTACTAAACTTTCCGGAGATGGTAGCTGCTGCCGTTACTGAATATTGTGGGTCAAGAACTTGAGCCACAAGTTGAAGGTAAAGGTGAAACAGGTCTAGTTTATTGGTAGTATCAATCATTCAGGTCTGAAGGAGGAAAGGTGAGGCTCCTCAGCCCCAGGCACTCGCATTATGGCTCTACCAGCAGTCACCAAAACCTCCTGTCCACTGGACCTGACAGTGGAGACAGCAAGAAGGAAGAGAACTATAATTATCACCACAACCAACATTTATTGAGCTCTTCCTCTCGGCCAAGTACTCTCTCAAGGGCCTACTTGCATTAAATCACTTAATTCTCACAGTCTTATGAAATACGTAGGAAATCCTTTTTAAATTAAATCTTCTTTTACAGATGAAGACACAAAGGCAGACAGTTTAAGTAACTTGCCTAAGTCACACTCATGGTAAGTGGCATAGTCCGTGTCCCTAACCATATCACTATCGCCTCTTGTGTTAACAATGGTTTCAATTCTACCTTAGGTTTCTAGGTGCTAAGAGAAAATGTAATGAGAATCTTCTCATTATTTCTCTGAAGAACCCATTGCCTGTTCCCTACTGAATTTCCTCAGAATTCCCTCCATTGGTCTCCGAGGTCAAGGCATTTCCCAGGGTCCCCTGGGATATGGCTCTCGGGCTCCCAGCTTCATAAGAGCACCCCTGCAGGTGCTATTCATTTTCACTTTGCCACAGCTTGGAGCTATTTATAAGTTGGGCATAGTGACTAGAAAGCTCCAAGATAAATAAAGAGTCAGCACAGCATGTTGACTTAACAATTTTATAGAGTTGGACAGCCAAGATCAAATCCCAGACTCAGCCATCTAGTAGCTGTGGCAAATACTCAACCCTTTTAATCTCAATGTTCTTATCTGTAAAGTGGGAGTCATAAGAACATCTACTGAATAAGGCTGTTGCAAATATGTAAATAATAATAATAATAATAATATACACAAATTTCTTACTATCAGCCTGAAAGTGCTCAATAAAGACTATTATTTTCATCATTAAAATTCTTATCCCCTTTTAAGGTCTTGCTATAGCTATCTTTCTCTTCCATCTAATCTTATTTTAACTGTCTTTCACTACATTGCTTTTAACATGATAAATTGCCTCAAATTAACCCTTTTCAAAATTTAATAGGATTCAAACAATTTAAATTAGGTTCATTAGTTCCTCATCATAGAAAAACATTAGTACTTGGGCAATGAACTATGTAAATATTTATCTACACCAAATTTTTCTAATTAGGCTGTTTCAGACAGGGGAAAGATATTTGGGTAATAAAGATGTATTTTTTGGAGAAGCAAGAGATAAAGAAGGCAGGAAACCCAAGAATTCAGTCTTACCTTGCCATATAGAAACAAAAACTGGACGCTCAACAGCTGCAGAGATCTCAGCAACAGAAGGTCAAATATCTCCACCATTGACAAGATTCTCTGTTACTCTTTCCATCTCTTTGTGTGTCTCCTCTTGTAGTATCTTCAGCAGAATCCTCATCTTCTACCCTATGTCCTTTACTCACTTAAGCTTCTGCTCATTCATGGTTTCTGCCGCCCTATACTCTTAGCTTCCACATGGCCATCACGGTCTGACTCTGACCATTTCTGCTGACTTTAGCTTCCACGGCTAACTGATACCTATCTTGTTTTCCTAATTCAAATTGCTGACAGAGAGATGCTGATTGACCCAGATCCTCTTTTAATACCAAAACATGTCAATCATAGGTCACTAACCAGCCTATGTTTTAGCTGCATTGCTTAGTTTCCCATCTTTTGTCCAATTAGCTGTGTTGTAATAGCTGGAGTCATATGGTACACATAATTCAGCCTACTACTGTCGCTTCAGGAGGATCCTTAATGGTGTAATTCCATTGTAGGTCTCTATACATATGGCAAGGTACCGTGCCCCAAGGACTTAAGATTTTAGAATCATAGGGATGGCCAAGGCTATGGGAGTACAGTTCACATCTAACCCCATTGTGAAGATGACTTTAGAAAAATGAATAAAATAATTTTACTTTGTTTCAGTTAGAGACTTATGCACTCACTCTGACAGATTTCTTGACTCATAATGGTAACAATATCCTCACATTTCCATAGAACTTTAAAATTATGAAAATTAGGTTCAGCTACATATTAAAGCAATGCAAATTAACAGTGTCTTAAACACAAAGGGTGTTATTCTGTTGCGTAAAAGAAGTATGGAGACCAGCAGTCCAAAGACGATTCGTCAGTTCCATGAACTCATCAGTGCCTTACCTTCTACGATCTTTCATTCCAGTACCCGCAGGGTGAGAAGTCTCACCTTCCCCATGCCAAATGCGGCTAGAGTGCTAGCCATTACATCCATGTTCCAGGAAGTAGAATGGAGGGAAAAAAGAAGAGCTTGCACCATTCCTTTAAAGAAGTATAATACAATACTATTTCTTACATCTCATTGGCCAGAACCTTGTCACATGGCTGCACAAGGCTGCAAGAGAGGCTAAGAAATATAACCCTTTAGCTGAGTGAATAGATCCTCAAAATGACTTTGAGGTTTTATAATTGAGGAGAGGAAAAACAGATGTTCAGGAGATAAATCAGTGGTCTTTGTTACAGTCCATGTTTCTGGATATTTAATACTATCCATGTGTACTCCTTCCCTACAGAAAGAACACACTCTTCTCCAGTGGAGACAACTCAAAGTCGTCCCCAGTTACTGATTTGTGCTCAAAGTCTAGGATCTCTGGGTGATGCACAGTTCTTTCCACCAGATCAAGATGTTGCTCCCCATAGTCTGGTGACTATAAACAAAGAACATCCTGCCTCCAACACACTTGAAACACTCTGGCAGAAAGGAACATCACAGCCATAGTAAAACCACCCATTTGGAAATTGGAAGAATGGCAAACACACCACATTTAGTGGTCCAAGCAATTACAAAATCCAGCTGAGCAGAATTGAAAAGGTACCCTGCTCCAGCAGTGAAATAATTCCTTCGTTGGGCCCTCTGGAAGCCTCTGGTTCTTCTTTCCAGGAAAACACTCTCATCATTTTCTGTGACCCTTGGCTTTTTCTCCTGAGAAAGTTACCCTTGTGCACTATCATCTATGGATGTATTGAAGTAGGTCCCGGAGGATATGACTTTCTCAGGGGCTGCACAACTTTCATAACCCACGTCTAAGTGGGACCCAACATTCACTTAAGGGGTTTAATTGTCACAGGGTGCTGTAGACCAAGTTTTAAATCTGTTTGCCAACATCATTCCCTTAAATCTTAGTAGGCCTCTGATATATTTCTTTCTAGTTAGTTCCACATGCAAATAACCAAGATCTTGTTTAGATATAATTTTTCAACCTATCAACTCTCATCTTGTGTTTACTGTCTTTTTATCTGTCACCCTGTCTCTCAAATGCATGGGAGCTACTTGATCACCATTTGAAAAAATAAACTTGGATAGGAAAATGAAAGCCTTAAGCTGATATTTTAAGTCCGTCTAGTTCTCATTTTCCATAGAGAGCTCTTATTATAAGGTTTGGAGGCACAATGCTAATTGTGCCACTTTGCAACCATCGCTTTTGTTGTTAGTGCCATCGAGTCCATTCTGACTTCTAGAGACCCTGTGTACAGCAGAATGGAACCCTGCCCAGTCCTTTTGCGTCATCCTCTCACTTTCTGGCGCTACATCAGACAATGCTCTGCTGCTATTCATAGGCTTTTCATGCCCAATTATTTTCCAGGAGTGAGTGGCCAGGTCCTTCTTCCTAGTCTGTTTTAGTCTAGAAGCTCTGCTGAAACTTGTCCACCATGGGTTAACCTGTTGCTATTTGAAATACTGGTGGCATAGCTTTCAGCATCACAGCACCATGCAGCCACCACAGTATGACAACTGACAAATGGGTAGTATGGTTCCCTGGCCAGGAATTGAAAGTGAAGTACCAGTGAAAGCAGTGAAAGCACCGAATCTTAATCACTAGACCACCAGAGCTAGGGATGATCACTTACAATTGCTTTAATTTGAGCTACACAAGAAGGGGCTTTCTCAGACCTTCAGTACCTCAAATTATGCGACTCATAGGCCATTTATGCTACAGACAGCTTATGGAAACTCTCTAAGGGAAGAGGTGTTTCCTTCTCTCTCCGCTTGAAGTCTAGCTTACTCTGAGCTCATCTCTCACTCCTACATGACTTTGCTAAAATGGCAAGAAGTACCCAACACACACCAACCTCTGAATTTTTCCTAACATTTTCCCCCAATGCTTTAGCTCCAATTCTACGTGGTTTGTCTACCAAAGGGCAACAGATGACAATGTGACAGTTTCCTTTCCCATAATGAGTTACTAGTTTTTTAGCCTGTAATATTTGAGTCCTCACTACCCAGAAGCCTCCTCACCACTAAGCCAAGTCATGTTTTCAAAGTCTGTTATTGCACCCTATCTCCACATGCCAAATTCTGTATTAGTTAGGATTCAGTTTGGCTATGTAGAAACAAAAGATCAATATAAATCAATATATCAGAATCTTAAACAAGATAGGGGGTTTTTTTCCTCTCACATAAAAAAAATTCTGGAGACAAATATGCTAGAGATTCTGCTGGAGCAAAAGGCAAGCATGTGTACTGTCTAGTATACTAAAGATGATATCCCTCTCCAGAGCAAAGGTCAGGCATTCTTATTGCCCATTATAAAATATTTTGGTTCCTTAACTTTGGGGTTCATCTCCTGTAATCCAACCCACTGTAGGTGCCTGTATCAGTTGACCGTCACCATGTCGCCCTATGGGAATTGCAGTTCAGGGAATCACTACAATGCTGATGATCTGGCTACTGCTGTTACTGTGAGTAGTCAAGCTTCCTGTTTCTGACCCAAGACTCATGTGTCTTCTACCAGAATCTGTGAAACTGTAACAGGCTAACTTGTAGCTTACAATTAGGGCCAAATCTCAGACCCTTCATAGTTCTTGACAGATAAAATAGACAGTAAATATTAGTTCTGTTTCCTGAGTGAAAATGATGCTCAGGAGACATTCAGAGTCACCAAAAAATCACACGACAAGAAGAGTCCACTGCTTCTCACTCCTCATCCAGCATGTAGTCCTTACCTACATCTTCTCCTGGGGAACCAGAAATGGTCTTGGTGAAAGTTGTGGAAAGTGGCTATTTGTTTTAGGAGCAGGACCAGGACTAGGATGATGCAAGTATAGCTCCAAGGGCCTAACTTAAGGCGCTGCTCACTCTCAGGTGCCAAGCCTGCATTTGCCTAAGCCTGAGAGTGTCTCCTTAAATATTATGCCCTGAGACATTATGCTAAGTGAAATAGGCAAGCCATAAAAGGACAAATACTGCATGCTTTCATTCATACTTGGTGTCCAAAATAGTCAAACTCACAGAAGCAGAGAGGAGAATGGTGATTGCCAGGGGCTGGGAGAAGCGGGAAATAGAGAGTTGTCGTTCACTGGGTATAAAGTTTCATTTAGGCAAGATGGATAAGTTCTAGAGATGTGCTGTACAACACTGTGCCTGTGGTTAACAATACTGCATTGTACACTTAAAAATTTGTTAAGGGCATAGATATCCTGTTAAGTGTTTGTATATACATATATATATATATATATATATGTTATGTAGACATGGCCACTGCTAGAACTTGAATCTCAAATGATAGCTAATAATTTTTCAGTTCTCAAAACAAATCACTTGGACAGCTATGTGTGAAATGCAAAATAAAATTATTCTATTTTGAATGACTGGTTCAGATTTTTCCCTACCAGAGCCAAATGGTAACTGAAACAGAACCTTGATTTTCAGTGATAAGAGGTCTAAGGCTCATTTTCTATCTAACTTTTCCACCCAATATTTTCAATATTTGGGAATATAAACAATTGATATATTTATTATATATTGGCCAAGAATTGATCTTTCAGTCAAATGTACATTTAGAGAAATCTGAGTTTGTTTTAATGAGAATTTAAACGATTTGTGTTTTCATATACCACTTATGATCCCAAACCTGTTTTTTTCAGTTAGCTTCCTAATGTACCATAACTTGTAACTGCTATTTTCCCAAAAAGTTGGTGTCAGAATATGTCAATGTTATTTTTAAAAAATATGTAACTTAACTTTCATTACTATTTTGTGTGGTTTTCCGAATTAGAAATATACTTAGGAGGGCGAAAAAAAGCCACGTATATATGTTATGCCTTGGGAGCCTCGCTTACCTCACCCTGGTTCTGGCGCTGTTTAGAAGTCTCCAAACGCAGTACCTTTCTTTCCTAACTTTAGGTTCGTTTCCTTCTCATCTACACATGTCCTGACTCTTTCTGATCCTGCCATAATTGTCATCAAAACCTATACTCTGAAACAGATCTGAAATATATTCAAACCAGTATCAAATAACTGGTAACAGCTTAATACTATCCTCCCAGGACTGTTAGAATGTTAAAAGTAAGCTTTTCTAAAGGAAGGGACACTAAAAGTAGAATATCAAGTATTCTAATTAGAATTTTACCCTTTCTACGGGATAACTGAGGGAGGATTTCTCTTTGGGAGGAACACTGATAAAATGCCTTTACAATATATAAAAATGAAACCGCTCCACATTGCCAGTTACCTACCATGTTTATCCCTAAAACCTATAGTCTACTACAGGGTTATTAATAACAAATACTTTTTTCGAGAAATCCTGTCAGTTAATTCCAGAAGCAGAGATGACCTTATTTGTCCCTTTAAAAATGGAGGCAAGTGAAGGCCAAAAGGCACTTGTATTCACAGTCATTCTCTCTTCGGTGAAGCCACAGGGATGAAAAGAAAGATTTCTCCATCAGCCAGATGGTGCCGTCAAGAAGTCAAGCGAAGACAAACCCCCAATTCTACGTCTGCCTGGAAGCCACTGGCGTCGCCGTCCAAGTGCTGAACAAACGAGCCTTTGTGCACACTCACGACGGATCCCTTTGAAGCTCTGGCATCCTGATTGGCAACTTTTCATATCTGCCCATCTTAGAGCAGGGAGATTGGGAAATGGAGAGAGGAAGCACCGAGAAGTAGGCGGCACTTGGCTGGCTCCGAGCCCACGAGGTAAATATGCCAGCTCTCTTCTCATACAGATAGCTTTTCAAAACTGAAAAGGGAGGGTCCAGCTTTATTTGGAATAAAGATGAGGAAATGACTCTCAGCTGTCCACACACAACAAAACAACCAACCGCTAAGGAGTAGTCAGAGCCTTCCATCCAAGGTAGACCATACGGGATTTCTCTCCCAGACCCAGAAGTACATGTTCCCCTTGAAGAATGTTTACACTGCTGGTATCTCCAGCATGCTGGGGATGAGGACATTTTAATGAGATCTGTGGTCTTTACTTTCTACAAAGAATATACAGTCACAAACTTTCCTTCAGGACAAGAGTAGCTTTGCTTTTCTGAATGCTTTTCTTAATCTAATTATATTGACAGCGGCTGTGTGGCCTTTTGTTTTGCGTTTAGGATTATGCATTTGAAACTCTGAGGTCCAATTTTAGTTTCATACCTAACTTCTTGTGTGGTCCTTCCCAAGCAATGGTTTCCTGTCTTATTTTTCTGGACAATTAAAGGGACTATGGTGATGGTAGTGAGGAGGAGGAAAGACAGGGATAGATGTAGTTTTAAATGCTTTCAATTGATTGTAAGACAAAAGACTATCAAGCATCTACTCTCAACTTAGAAGTAGGCAGAGAAAGATGAAAAAATATAAAAGAAGAAGAATATAGGGACCCTGCATTCAAGAACTTATCAAGTAAGTGACATGAAAAAACTTAAGTACCCAACATATACACAAGAATTAGCAAGGCGGTACACAGTCAAATCCATAATTGGGTAACATTAACTATAAATAGTGTAAGATTTTGGAAAAAGAATATATCATTATTAGTGGGGTTGTTTGGGATAGGATGGACTTCAGCTTAACCATAAAGAAAAAGATAAGATATTGACTCATAAAGAGGAAAGGTAGTTTAAAAAAAAAAAAAAAAGCAGTAATAACTTCCAGATATAAAATAAGCACCAAATAGCTTTATCATGGTTAACATCAAGGTTAACCAAAATATGATTTGATTCTCCTTAGTAATTCAGAGACTTATTAAATTAAAAACAAATGCTTATGAAGAGATAATTTGAATTACTAGGAAGATTATAGGAGGAATTCAACTTTTTAGGATATTGAACCATTGCATCTGGTGCCCAGACTTCTAAATTCATGCAAAGTATTTTTTATCTACTGTTTCTTCATATTTCCATTTTCTGTTTGCCAAATGGCAGCCTTGGTTAGGGGGTATAAAAACTAAATGTGACCATTTATGTGCTCATATTTCATCCAGTAACAAAGGCCATTCAAAGTACCTTTACATGAAAGATGTAGCAACAACATATCATTTCTCCTATTTTCTTGTAACTTTGCTGGAAGCCAACACACAGCTTCCCTTTGTGCAGATTTGTGCTTTGTGAGAAGTCCTTTTCTTCTAAAATTGTTAGGAGTTCACCACATTCACAGTGTTCCCATTCATATTATCTGTGCCACTCATGTTTTCATTTTCACCATATTAAACACACACACACAAAGGTATTTATTTGCCACAAATAAGTTTAATATAGCTTAGAAGACCTTCCAGTGGAAATCAAACAGTATTTAAGGGAAGCATAAAGTATATTCTACTTTATTGTCTCCAGATCTATTTTTATTGACACTACTCATTTCTTCCAGGTCTGTGGCATGGGAACCAGGACTTATTTTTAAGACTGGATGAGGCAAAAGATAAGCCTAGAATAAATCGGCCTGCATTTACACACAAAGATCTACTGTTAATGATCACATATCCTAAAGGTTACTCCTCTACATACTCCAGAGATGCAGCTCCGAAAAAAGAGAGAAAAGAGAGACTTCATAAAATGGAGTCCTATAAGTTCAAACTGCAAATTAGATTTTTTCATATGAGAAGTCAAATTCAAGACCAGAGATATCCATCACAGTGATCAACCTGTAGCTAATTAATTCTACAGAGACACCTGTAGTATCATTAAGGAGACTTGCCAACTCCCATCTGATGCATATTGTGACAATGCCCTCCCCTAATGCTGAAGATGGTAAGCCAGCTCCTCAGGATAAAAGATAACACGGATTTGGAGTCATGAGTAATGTTTAAGGGAGACAGCAATAAAGAATGTTTTCTAATTTAAAATCTATGTGGTTGTTTCTAGCCAGGGTGAAGTAACAGGGACTGGATTTACCGTCTCCCATGAAACAACTAAAAAAATGGACAAAATATGGGGAAAAATGATTTTCAGACACTGGACATCAGGCAGCATAGGCCAGTGACCTAAGAGATGGGAAACAAAGAAAGTGATCCTTGGGGTTGCCTCAGCTGACTCCTGGAGAGAGTTTCTAGGCCAAAGCTCAAGAAGCCAGAACGCAGGTGGAGCCTGGTAGAGTCCCTGAGTTGAAGAAGCAGAACTAGGATTCTGGGAAGGCTGGGAGTTCACAGGTAGATTTCCAATAAAGAGCTCTGCACAGAGAGAGGGAGAGAGAGAGAGAGAGAGAGAGAACTCAGGAGATCTGAAGAGGGTCTCTTTTGAGCCTTCAGCTGAATTCTGATAAGCACATAAGTGAGAAGGAACTACCCAACCCTGGGGAAAAAACCACCTAAAGGAACAATCCTCAGAACTCACACAGGGACAGGAATAGATTGTATTCCCCTCAAAGTGGAAAAACTTTGTAATTCATGGGACATCAAATTGAACATTCAGAAGGGTTCTCAATAGTGGGGAAAAATGAGTCCTAGGTAAAGGTTGTTCTTAACCCCACCCAACAGAATTTAAAATCTACATGGTTGAAATAATTTATTTCCCATCTTTGGGGATAGTTGTCTTTCTGCCTGGTTCCTCAACAAATATTCCTTAAATGACTGTAAAGTTGCATAGAGATTTTGACTTTGTCCAGATTTCAGCAGCTGATTCCCCAGTTATAGAGGTGCAAAGGAGGACACGGGCAAGAACATCACAGAAGTGGAATAAGGCATATCAGTCAATTTCTACTTTCTCCTCTGCTGGCTTGTCTTCCATTTAGCAGCAGATGAATCCAACTCTATGGATAAAGTTATAAAATCTAATGTCCCCATAAGTTCAATAAGTGTTTAGGGAACTTGTGATGGCAACACTGGAAACTGTTTCCTTCCTCATTCCGAACAGTGTACTGATTGTTGGGTGGCATTACTGCATCGTTGTTATGCAACCATCCACAGAGTATCACTCAGGCATTGCGCCTCCCAGAGACCACACTGTTGATCTTTCCACCCATGACATTGGCTCACAGCTCAATTATACTGTTAATTAAACCATGCATTTGATAAAACTAGTAATGTTGCTATCGGAGTTGTCAGTGAGTCTTCCAACTTTGGTCTCATAAGCCTTTTGCTAAAAAATTTTTGTTTTAAAGGAGGATCCCATAGTCTTACTGGGAAAAAAAAAAAAAAATTTGTGATTTCCCACAGGCTTTCCTAGCAGTTGTGATAAAAATCTTATGTTCCTTGGGAAAACCCTGATGACACAAAGCTGAGTTGGTAACACTTGCCATCTCAAACAAGCATGGGAGGATACAAGATGCTGTGACAACATGGCTGATGTTCTTTGATTTCTGAATCCAGTCGCGATGGCCAGAGAACATCTGCTGGCTTCCCTGTTGGTAGATTCTATTTTGAGGGATTGCCTGGGAAGCAGTTGCCTGCAAGATTTCAGGGGCTGCCTGGATAACATCTGAGTTCAGATGCTCCTCTTCCCTGCCCTCTCACTGCTGGTAATTGTTTACCCCTCTCTGAGGGTCTGCACAGATGAGAACAAGCCTCAAGATGGAACCACATGCTTCTTTTGTTGATATTTAACCATCTGATGAAATGTCAACAAGTGGCTCTATTACCATTGTCCTCTACGGAAAACTACATCTTCTTAGGTTCTTCCTGGATTTAGCCATAGACCAGAGAAAGTCATAAAGTCTAAACACAAGTCATATGGGGGGCAGGGCGTGTGGGGGATGGATTCAGATACTTTCCGTCTCTGGCTTAAATTCATTCTAGCCCTTCTAGAGTGCCTATGACTTTGTGAGGCAGCTGAGAGAGGGAAGAACAAATCAGAGTCTGTTCACTCCTATCCAATATATTCTGAAATGTTATGCTCACTTAGCCACTTGTTCATAATGCTGGAAAGATCTGTCCTCCTTTTTCTGTGTAACGCACAGCACTCTCTCTTACAGAAGGAGGGGCTCACATTAATCCACATCCAGTTAAGAATTCATTCCAAGGGCACAGGATAAAAGAAAAATATAAAATCAATTAATCAAGCCCCGAGTTTAGAATAAATCGCCAACTTGATTCGAGTTTCTTCCATAGATTTCTTAAAACGTATTTTTAAAAATACCCTGGAGATTCTTTAGAGTTTAGTGCCTTTTATGGTAAAGAAACTTTTATCTGAAGTGTACCATTTTCTTCAGTTTCACTTCATTTTTTTCTTTCTATTAAATTGTAGTAACATTAAACATAAACTTATTCTTTTCAAAGAGCTTTATAGAATGATCACATTTTTTGATTATATTTCTATCTATCTACTCACCCAACTATATATATCTACAGATAGATGCAGATATGGCTATAGATTTATGTACAGGTATATGTATACAGATATATAGAGAAATGTCTGGAATAATTTTCACCTAATGTTAATGATCATCATTTTCAGGTAGTAGGATTTGGGTGATTTTTTTTAATATCCTCAAGCTTTTCAATGTGTCTTGAAAGGGTTTGAGGTTTTTTTGGTTTTGTTACTTAGGGTGATTTTTATTTATTTATTAATATCTTCCTGTTTTCAAATTTCTATTCAAAATACAGCTGTTTCATTTTAAAAAGAAAAGTGAGTTTTAAAAAGTCCTTGTGGAGATATCAAAATACTTAAGGACTCTTTGGAAAATGTGTCTTCAAATCACTAGCTCAGGGCTGCAATATTGAATGCAGGTTTGGGTCTCTAAGTAGGTGAAATTGGTAAAAAAAGAAACCATTTTGAGAGAAGGAGATACTCTTCAAATGATCACCATCACTGACACACACAGCTCACACGGGGGTTCTCAGGCAGCAGTCAACAACCAACTCCAAGTGACATGTCCTTGTAGATAGCCTAGATCATGTCCCTACATTTTAGTCCCTAAAGTCCCCTCCATAAATTGAAACATTGGCTTTGTACACCACCCACTAATTAATGCCTACCTGTCAAATGACAATTTAACGTCCTAACTATGTGCTGAATTAATCTCACGAGAGACTGAGTGGCTGGTTTGAGCCACTCGAGCTATGGCACCCAAGAGATGAAGGGTCCTGAGGTTGTCAGTGGTAACAGATATTGTGACAAATAGGCAGAAGGGACTTTAGTATTATACCGACACTCTGAAACGAGCAAAAGTAAAAGTAGCAGAGAAAGCGAAACAGGACTAGGAACAGGGTGAAAAAACCCTGAGAGAAGCACACAGAAAAACAGATGCTATTATTATGGACTGAAAGGGCTTTTTTTCTGGAAGATAGTCTATTACCATCCCAAATGAATCTTGTGAGAATCAAGAAATTGAGAGAACGTAAGCAAGCTTAATGAGAGAAGAAGTGGGAGTAATCATGGTGGGCTGGGGGAAAGCCTCCAATTTAGAAACATATTTTATTAATTCTGAAGATTTTTCATTTTGAGCAGCTTTCTAGAATTCAAAGAAAATAATAAATAGGAAAATCCTAAAAGATGTGCTAAGAAGTGATGGAAAAAAATATTAGTACATATTTTATTCATTGGATTATATTACAAAGATTTTCAAGTAGAAACAAACGTGTTCCTTGATTCTGTACCAAGATGGCCAATCCTGAATCACAGCAACACGAACCATCATGTAATTAAAAACCAAACAGTCTTTCTTGAGAAGCAGAAAAAACAGGGGATAAAACCTGGATAGATAAGCCCAGGTCAGATATGACACTCCAAATATGAGTCTATTTTCAAAAGACCAAAAATAAGAAATAGAATAAAATGATATGATGTTATTTACTCCTCAAAACATTTTTAAGTTCTACAACAGAATACTTAACGTATTAACGGACTGTTATTGTGGAATGCTCAGTCTGTACAATACCTGAGTATTCTCAACATGCATGGTGACATATTTACAGCATAAGTAAATGTGGATACCTGTCTACTTTGAGCTAGCTCCAAGAAAACTACACACAGCCACAGAGCAATACCTTTCAGTTGCCCAACCTGTTTAAAAGTGGTTGTAATTAGGTGGGGATAAAACTATGCTCTTACTGAAGACATGCCCTTTTGCATTTCCAACCGGACTGTGACTTCTGAAGCACGTGAGAATTTGTCTCTTTACTCTGCTGTCTTCTCAGATAATTGAGACTTCATTATATTTAGGAAAGCTGCCTTCTTTGTCCCTTGTAAATTCCAGGAACTCTAATTTGGGATCAAATCTCTAAGGAAAAGTCTGTCCATTTGTAAAGCCTTTTTTGTGCATGTCTCTGATAAAGAGTCTAATTGGCTCCATTTCTTTTTGAACATTCTGTTTATCCACCTAATTATCCTGGGAAAACTGACATGTTTATCAAATTAAAGTAAACAATTACACAGTAGAACAGACCAATAAAACAGGGTTTTCAGAAAGAGCCACAGCTCTTTTGGCCATTGGCTTGAGTAGAGTTTGTCTTACTTAAAAGAGTATCATATTTATGAGTTCGGGGGTTGAAAAGAGAGAATTAAATTCTCGTAAAGGAATGGGTACGTCGTTAAACCTAGTTTTTAAAATGGAGTTTGTTTTATGAGACTTGTGATCATAACAGGTTCGTGTAAATCACCATAATTAAAATGCAGTTAGCATTCATGTATGTAACAACCTTTGCGAGCTTGTTTTAATCTGACGCCTTTACACAATCAGCAGATTATCTTTCAGATGCTTGGAGTTCCAAACTTGCTGCAGAATCCTGCCCTCTGCCGATCACACTGAAGCACTACATTATGAGGAAGAAAAATCAATACCTAGAAAAGAAGGAAAGATGGCAGGAAGGAAAGGGAGGGAAGGGAGAGGAGGAAAGGAAAGAAAAAAAGAAAAGAAAGAAAGTAAATAAATAAGTAAAATCGGGATATATAGTGTTTAACGGAGGCTTTGGCATACATTAAAAATAAAATATGTTTGCCCCTTGTTATGATTGTTTAGTAAATAGAGGTTGTGCTTTCCTCGCAGAAAATCTTTGTCAGACTTGAAAGATTAAAAAATAGCGTTATTGTTATTGAAACTGTTCTGCAATTATTGTCTGGTGATGTTAAATTAATGTGGAATATTTTCAAATTTAAGAGTTAGTGAAATACCAACTAATATTAGTTGTTACTAATACTAACTAATGCTAATCTCACCCCTTGACCCCTCCCCCCTCCCCAGCGAGTGTCACCCCTGAGGCCAAGATTCACGCATTTTAAAGGGGGTGAAGAACTTCCTAGGGAGCTTGGGAAAAATACAGCTGAGCAGGGTTCTACCTTTAAGGATTCTGATTCACGAGTGCTGTGGACTAGGAATCTGCATTTTAATATTTACCCCTGGAAGGCAATGGCAAGGTATTTTCATTTGCTCAGTTAGGAACACAAGGGCCACTGTGGACTGTTCTCTAATTCAAGGTTCCAGAACCCCAACCTCAGTGCTCTAGGAAGGTTTACCCTACCCACGCGTTTGTATATCACCACCACCACCACCCTCATCATCACCATAGTTGCTATTATTTATTGAGTATTTCCTGTGTACCAGGCACTACATTCCCATTTTCCTTAGACAGTTACGGCTTTGAAAATGCCTCTGCCTTCTTTCTTTTTAGTATCAATTTCTGCATAAAAGGAAAATCAACCATGCTGAGCACATAATTGACCCTCAACAAAGGTTGGTTTGGTGTCCCTTCCCATGTCCCTTGCCATTTTAGATTGAAATGGCTGCTTAATTATATCAGGGTCCTTATTAATCTTGGAGAATCTTAGGTGCTTTCCATAGTTGCTTCAAGTTCTGTAGAGCAGAGACATCCTTAATTGACTTCTAAAGAGTTTAATTTTCTTCAAAACATTCTGAAAGACGCCTGCTCCCAGTTGTTCTCTGAAACACATTTATCTGTCCCTTGTCCTGCTTTTCCCTCTCTGGTACGCAGTCATCTTTCTGGTCAGTCGCCTCTGTGCCCTCCACGTGCTGAGATAAGGAGGGTCAGCAGAGAAACTGGTGCGATGGAGTCCCAGTTGAAACCCATCCCTTTATTTCATGTAAACACAGAACCTGATGACTTCTCGGCAGCAGCATTAAATGGACACTGACAGGTTAGAGGTTTTACTATAGAATCATTTCACAAACACTTTATGTAACTCAGCTAGCACATGTAGGGTCATATGTATCAAATAAAACTGGTACATCTTAACAAATAAGGAGAAAGTGCTTGGCTAATGGAAGAAACAAGAGCCCAGAAGAAGTTACCAAATTGAACTGATGAGGACTCATTTAGGGACAAGCTGCACAAATTCAATTCAAACTGGCTTAAAGGGGAAAAGGATCTTTATCGGCTTACATAACACAGAGGTCCAGGAGTTGTCCTAGAGGTAGGCAGGGCAGAGTCCTGGCCTCAGAAAGCTCGCTTTATCCCTCTTGTCCTCCCTTTGCTCTCGTCTGCGTGGGCCTCCTTCTCAGACAGGCTCTCTCTCCGTGTGGTGTTGGAGATGGCCCCTAACAATCTCAGAAAGAGAGATGGGGCCCCTTGCAGTGTTTTCAGGAAAAGACATCAGCTAGGCCACTGGGCCTTCCTTGAAGCAAGCACTATGAACAGGAAAAGGGAACGTACCACGCAGACCAAGGGTACAGGCCCAGACTTTGTAGAAGAGGACGGAAGCTCCAGCTGAATCACACTGACTGAAAAGGGGGCGAGAAACTGGTGGACAAAGACAAATGCTACTAGATAGATACACCCTCTTGAAAACCTAAGGAAGATAGCTCTTTGTAAATAAAGAGGAAAATGATTCATAACTCCATGACCTAAGCATCTGGAAGTGAACGTGACTCAACACGGTTGGAAAGCCAGCAAAACGTTGCTCGATTGAGTAACTACAGAGAGGAGGAAGCTAAGGAACCCTGTCGGCACATACAGAAATGGTAACAAAAAAAACCAAAAAGGCATGATAAGAAGAGTAAATTTCAAGAAGCAAAATGTCTACATACTTTTGTGGCCAATAAAATGGGCTTATTACTGAGGTCTGAAGCAAAAAGATGGTCAAAAATATGACACCAACTTTTTAAGACAAACATGTTTTTGAAGAACATAGAGAAAGACCTCCTGAACTCCTATTTAGGCTGTTTTCTCTTCAAGTTTTAGCAAAGATGGCTCATTGTCCCCCAGAAGCTGTTCTCATCTTGTAAGTAATAGAAATCAACTTTGATTGGGGTTGCAATGAACCCTGTTAAAGATTGTACTTTCAGCCTCCCTTACAACTTCGTGTGGCCATTTGACAAAGTTCTGGCAAAAAGGGATAAGCAGGCTGTTTAAAGAAAGCTGGCTCAGCAGTGAGTCGTCTTGCGCCTTCCACTTCTGACTACATGGGAGATGGAGGTGACAGATGGAGCACCAGCAGCATGTTGGACCTTGAGACTGAAAACCGAGTGTTAGAACAATAGAGCGGAAAGAAAGAAGGAGCCAGATCTCTGCTCACTGGGGATCACTTTTACCTCTATTTTGTTGAAAGTGCTGTGATTTTGTATTTTCTGTCATTTACAGCCAATTTTAACAAGTAAAATAATCTTCCGGTGGAAAAATGTTGAATCAACTTTGGTAAGTCAAGATAAGGAAAGAGAGTCATTTGTTCAATACGGCAAAATATGGTTTGTGGCAAGACTTGGCCAGGCCCTGGGGGATGCAGCCCCTTATACTATTACCTAATAACTCCTAATGAATTAACTACCCCAGCAGGAAAAGCCCAGTTAGGGTAACTGAGAGATTGAAAATGAGATATGATAATAATTTAATGATCATGAAGTATAGAAAGATGCAGAAAAGCTGGATGTGGGGAATTCATTCTACTTTTTCCAAAAGGGGAGCTAATTTAGAAATGGTAGCTTTATATGGCAAGGTCCCAGTACAAATTATTAAAAAGATGGTTTCTAAACAATGCACAGGGAAGAAGTGATAACTGAAATGCATCACAGATGTACTAACAACCAGTTATAAAGAATTCTCTTTTTCTCCTTTTTGATAAAGAATAGCAGTCCATAGAATTTTCAGCAAGAGTTTGGTTGAGAAATTTCACAACATTCCTTAGGAAAAGGAGGAAAAATCTGGCTGAGTATTCAGACAAGTAGATGGATTTGTAACTGATTGGACAATTGTGAATGGTTCCAAATAAAAGATGGGCAACAATCTAAAGGGAGATTTCTAGTGACAACTCACAGGGATCTCTTTTGTGCCCTGATGATCCATTTTCATCATTGCTTTTTTTTTTTTTTTCGGTGAGGAAGATTGGCCCTGAGATAACATCTGTGCCAATCCTGCTCCATTCTGCACATGGGATGCCACCACAGCATGGCTTGACAAGCAGCGTATAGGTCTGCATCCAGGATCTGAACCCATGAAGCCCAGGCTGTTGAAGCAGAGTGCACGAACTTAACCACTACACCACCAAGCTGGCCCCTCATCATTGCTTTTGATGAAGCTACAGAAGATCCATTCATGAAGCATAGTGGTAACATGAAGTCAAAAGGGAAAATGGATATGTTGGATTACAGATTCAGAATTCAAATTGTTTAAGTAATGGGCTCTAAGAAGATAAAATACAACATGGATGAACATAATACACCACTGTGAGGTCCAGAACATACAAATTTGAAATGGGGCAGAAAGTGACTTAGCAGTATCTATTTAAAACTTCAAAATTTTATCTCACAATTTCAGTATGAACTAAAAAGCATGTAATGTCAAATGCAACAAGAAAGAGGGAAATGATAAGACCTCATCCTTGGGTCTAGGCCACACATTTTAGTAGAATTAGAGACAAAATAAAAGAAGAATTGAACAGCCAGGAGGTGAGAGAACTTAAGATCATGTCATCAGAGGGAGAAGAGTTGAAAGAACTGGGAATGTGAAGCCTAAAAAGATTGAGGAATATATGACAGCCTTCTACAGACATTCATAAGGGAGAGTTTGTACTAGGACTTTGGAAGCAGAACCAGAACCAAGGAATGAAGATCCCAGGGAGACAAATATCAGCTGAATAGAAAGAAGAAATTTGTTAGATCTATCCTATTGCAGCATAAGCAGCCTCAGGATGTAGTGAGTTTCTCGTCTTGATGGATGCTCAAGGAGAAGACATTTGTACAGAGAAGGGATAAATTACTTTCTGGTCCCTCCCAGCGCTGATGTTCTGTGATACTTGATCCTTTAATTTTTAAAATATTAAATGTAATTTGGGTTTAAGCTTATAAAGCTTCTGATTTCTTTGAAAGCAAACTATGAAACTCTCAGGTCATTATTGATGTCCCTATTAAAAGTTTCAGAATCTACAATGCAATCCCAGTCAGAATCCCAATGACATTTTTCATGGCAATAGAACAAAGAATCCTAAAACTCATATGGGGCAACAGAAGATCTCGAATAGGTAAAGCAATCTTGAGAAAAAAGAATAAAGCTGGAGGCATCACCATCCCCAACTTCAAAATATACTACAAAGCTTATAGTAATCAAAACAGCATGGTACTGTCACAAAAACAGGCACACAGATCAATGGAACAGAATTGAAATCCCAGAAATAAAACCACACATCCATGGACAGCTAATCTTTGACAAATGAGCCAAGAACATGCAATGGAGAAAGGAAATTCTCTCCAACAAATGGTGTTGGGAAAACTGGACAGCCACATGCAAAAGAATGAAAGTAGACCATTATCTTTTGCTACACACAAAAATTAATTCAAAAGGCGGGGCCAGCCCCATGGTTGAGTGGTTTAAGTTCACGTGCTCCACTTCAGCGGCCCAAGGTTTCACCGGTTTGGATCCCAGGCACGGACATAGCACTGTTCGTCAGGCCATGCTGAGGCGGCGTCCCACATAGCACAACCAGAGGCACTCACAACTAGAATATACAACTGTATACTGGGAGGGCTTTGGGGAGACGAAACAAAAAGATTGGTAACAGTTGTTAGCTCAAGCACCAATCTTAAAAAGAAAAAAATTAACACAAAATGGATCAGAGACTTGAAGATAAGACCTGAAACCATAAAATTCCTAAAAGAAAATATAGGCAGTACACTCTTTGACATCAGTCTTAGAAGGATCTTTTTGAATACCATGTCTACTCAGACAAGGGAAACAAAAGTAAAAATAAACAAGTAGGACTTCGTCAGACTAACACGCTTCTGCAAGGCAATGGAAACCAAGATCAAAATGAAAAGACAACCCACCAACTGGGGAGAAAATATTTGCAAATCACATATCCGACAAGGGGTTAATCTCCACGATACATAAAGAACTCACACGACTGAACAACAAAAAAACAAACAACCAATAAAAAATGGGCAGAGGATGTAAACAGACATTTTTCCAAAGAAAATATACAGATGGCCAATAGGTAGAAGAACAGATGTTCAACGTCACTAATCAGGGAAATGCAAATCAAAACTACACTAAGATAGCACCTAACACCCAGTAGAATGGCTATAATCACCAAGACAAAAAATGACACATGTTGAAGAGGTTGCGGAGACAAGGGAACCTTCATACACTGCTAGTGGGAATGCAAACTGGTGCAAACACTGTGGAAAACAGTATGGAGATTTCTGAAAAAAATTAAAAATAGAGATACCATGTGACCATGGGTATTTATCCAAAGAACTTGAAATGAACAATTCAAAGAGACCCATGTACCCTTATGTTCATTGCAGCATTATTCACAATAGCCAAGATGTGGAAGCAACGCAAGTGCCCATCAACTGATGATTGGATAAAGATGTGGTGTATATATACAATGGGATACTACGCAGCCATAAAAAAGACAAAATTGTCCCATTCACAACCAAATGGATGGACCTTGAGGGTAGTATGTGAAGGGAAATAAGCCAGACAGAGAAAGACAAACACCATATGATTTTACTCATAGTAGAAGATTAACAAACACGTGGACACACAGCACAGTTTAGCAGTTACCAGAGGGGAAGGAGGTTGGGGGTGGGTACAAGGGATGAAGGGGTACATTTCTATGGCGACTGACAAATAATAATGTGCAACTGAAATTTCACAATGTTATAAACTATTACGACCTCAATAGAAAAAGTTTCATAATCTAGAAGGATCTTCCTTAATTTGAAATACTAACTGTTCATCCACATCAGAAAGGATCAAGCCTATAGACCCATGCATTTTTAGGCTCCAAGCACTTTTTTCCCCAGACAACTTGCTTGAAAGCCATGGTTCCATGAAATGATATTTCAAAGGAGCAAAGGAAGCAGTCCCTGCATGGCAGACATGATTGGGCACATAACAGCAAGCCAGATTTACCTTAGGGACAGGATTACCCAGCATCTTGGAATTCAGACGATGCAAGAGCAGAAATGGCAGCTGTGGGTACAAATTGAGAGGAGTCATCTGGGGGATGATTACAAACATAGAGGTGACCATCCAGAGCAAAGGGAGGATGGACAGAAGCTGGTTATGACTAAGAAACGTTAGAGTGGGAACATGAGTAAATGCAGTGGTTGAGGTGGGAGGCTGATGAGTAAGGGCACAAACGCCGCAAGCCCATCCTGTCAGAAGAGGGAATGTCCACTGGTCACCTTTCTCTTGGGAGGTATCCTGAGAAATTAGACTCGATTTTTCATACATTGGCTATTTTGTGACCTCCCAACAGATTAATATCAGCACCTTCTTCTGTATTTCCTCCAGAATGTCCAGGAGGGAGACAAAATCAACAACACAGATCTCTGTAGGTGCCTGGAATGACTCTGCCTTTTCCATTTGAAAGCACCAAAAAGCAGCCCAAAATGAAAAACATGCTAATTTTGCAAGTATGGGAAATCTAAACTAAATGAGAGAGGCCCTACAGTCAAACAATAATACTTTCCTAACAGAAAAGAAAGAGAAATTCCAAAGGCAAATTTGCAGGAAACAAATGCCTTTTCTCTGAGCCTTTACCATTCAGATCAAAGCCATCAACTTACTCAGCCATCATGAGAACACACACTCCAACTTTCTAAAGCAGCCAGTACACTGAATCATTGCAGATTAAATAAACAGGCTGAGTTGAGTCAAAAAGTAAATAAAAAGCCTCTTCTGACAGAAGTTTGTATTTACAGAAATCCTGTGACTAAAAGCAACTTAATTTTGGATCACTAAAAAAAAACAGAACAAAACAAAATAAGGTTCCTCAAGTTTACATTAATCATACAATGTATCCAGAAACCCAGGGCCTGACAAAGTCTTAAAAATCAGTTGATTAATCAAAAAAGTATTTTTAGCATAAACGAAACTATCTTTTTAACGTTAAGCCTATTTTCAGATTAATTCTAATTATTGATGAAAAAGATTATCATCATCATTATGGCACGAGTGATTATGACAAAAATCAGTGAAAATATTACAGATGTTTTTTAAGAAATTCAGCATCATCTAAATGAAAACATTTCTGGTTACTTTGCAATCAAATATTATAGCAGAATTAAATAATCTAGCCCTCAAAATAAATTTATAGCGTATCCCAATATTTAGGGAATAATTTGATCTGACCCCTCAGTCTTCAACTACATTTTTTTTTTAGTCTCAAAAAATGAGAAAACAAAATCAACTCTTGAGTAGAACACTGATGAGTGTGTTGGGAAGTGTCAGATCAGGAGGACTGCCCTCGGGTGGGTTTGCCTGCAGGTGCTGAGCAATTTGCTGCCCCCGGGGATGCAAAGATGATCAATAACAAGTGGTCTTTTCATAAACAGGCAATTAAAGTACAGTGCACTCAGTGCTACCATAGAGATTAGTGTCAGGGCTGTGGGGACGTGGGGAATGTGTCCAACCCAACCTGACATTTGAGGTGGAGATAAGGGTGTTTAGAAAAGCTTTCTGGGGAAGAGTGAGACAAGTTTTTTAAAAAGCAACTAGGAGTTACTGAGCAAAAGAATTCTGGAGAGGCCAAGAGGATGAGGATTCTAATTAGAGAGCAGAACCCTGCGCAGAGGTACAAGCAAGCAGGAATAAGGTCTTGCAAAAACCGCAGGTGGTTCCATGGAGCTGCCTGGAGCTGAGGGCCAGGACAGATGCGGCCACAGCTGAGACTGGAGTTAGGCAGGGGCCAGACTATCAAGCTCTAAAGGGTGCCAGGGAAAGAAGTGAGCCCTTCATCCTGAAAGCGGCTGAGAACACCAGAGGGTTGTTTCTTTTAAGGCAGTGATTTGATCAAATCTGTGTTTCATAAAGCCTTTCCACCATAACATTGTTAACCGTAATCCAAATGAGAAACGTTGAGAGTCTGATACAAGCAATTGAAGGAGGGGTGAAGGAAATTAAGGAGACACAATCAACTGGACTCAACAGAATCTAGGAAGCGAGGGAGCTGAAGCCCCTGGTCACTACTGGGAGACAGTATGCCATAGTCCTTAGGAACTCAGATTCTGAAGTTAAAACTCTCTCTTTGAGTGGAGTTAAACATTATGCCACTGACAAGTTATATTGGGGGAAGTGACAGTGTCAGATGAGCAGGTTAAAGGACAGTGCAGATGGCGACGGGACAAAACTAGGGATGGAAAACCAGCATGCGGCCTCCTGCTATAGTCCAAGCGAGGGAAGTAAGGATCTGATCTACACATTAGCAGTTAATACAGAAAGGAGGGGACAGACACAACAGAAACATGTGCAAACTCCCAGGTTGGTGGCCTTGGTGCCATAACAGTACCAGATGTTCAGAGCCCCAGATTCTCTCGACTAGCCTTACTTTTTTTCTTCCACAATCAGGGCAAGTAGATTGCATTGGGCATACACATATTCCTTAGAAGTATTAATTGCAGAGAGTTATGAAGTGATCAATCTCCAGAGCTGAGAACTATCCTAGGAGCATAGTAAGCACTCGGTAAATATTTACACGTGTATTGCATGCCAGTACTCAGAGCAATAGCAACATTAAAGCAATCTTGAAAGTGTTCAGATGTAATGGCACATATTTACCAATCTGTACCCTCCTACAAGTTACAACACACTTTTGAAAGCTGTGAGGACTACGAGGCTCAGTCCCCTCAAGCTGTTTGAATACTGTTTCCAAACAAACAACCCAAGTTACTTTTAAACTAGTTCCAAGTTGTTAACGCAAACTATCAGCACAGCACAACCATCTCTTCTAATGACACAATTTAGACAATAACAACGACAAAGCCTTTGCCTGTAACTCCTGCAGGAATGTAAGGAGAATATGTCCACAGGGTAATCAAATACGACTTTCAAGTTAAGACTGTTAGCACTGTTCCAGAATGGCTCATCAAGTTTCTTGCTCATTTGTTAGGCGTAATCAAAATCAAGCATTTTAGGAAAAGGTGGCAAGTGCATTTTCCTTTTTATCTGTGGGCATTTTGAAAATTCGTTGGAGACTCTCATCTGATGGTTATCACTCTGGCAAAATGGGGTGTGCGCTGTTATCGCCTGTGTGAGAGACAACTTCAAGTTGCAGGTAGCCTGCGGGGCAAGGGGTTCCTTGATCCACACTTTGAGGAGGGCTAGACAGGACGTCTTTGGCTTCTCTCTCTGATTCCTGCGTTTGCTCCTTCAGGAGAAAGGAAGAATAGCTAATCTGATCATCCAGAGCTTGACATCCATGGGCCGTGTTCTACTGCTGGACACTCACAGCAGCTCAAAAGCAAGAATCAGTGTAGAGTGGCACTTCCTCCTTTTCTTCTGGCCCTTAGGCGCGGTGTGGACTCCTTCTACCTTCCTGTTCCAAGCGGTTAGCAAACCTGGACTGTGCTTCCTCCAAAATCTGAGAGGAGGATGCCATTCGCCCACTTTCCACTTGCCAAAAGTTTTTGTAAGACTGATCCATGGACTTGTTCCAACTGGACCCCGAATTCTGCTCTACCTGCACGGTGTTAGCC
This sequence comes from Equus quagga, assembly GCF_021613505.1. NCBI lineage: Eukaryota > Metazoa > Chordata > Mammalia > Perissodactyla > Equidae > Equus > Equus quagga. Next base: position 74,289,839 of record NC_060274.1, on the reverse strand, counting down.
CCCTCCTCAAGGCAGCCCTGAGCATTTTTATTCTCAGATTTGGATTCAGTGCGGGAGGAAGAGACATCATTTTATCCTCATGTCTAAACCACTTCTCTTTAACCAAAAAGCCCAACATCGAACAGTTTTCGGTCTTTGCCCTAACTAATATTTTGACACCTCATTATTCATTTGCTTGGTAATGCTGTGTGCAGTCTCCATATGAAAACCCCATGGAAGGAAACCCCCATGGCAAACCAAACCCCTGACCAATAGTCTACTCAGAAAATAGATGTTCTCAAAGATAAATTATTAATTAGAATTTTTGATGAGCAAATGAGAAAGTGATTTATAAATTGAAACTAATAAACAAGTTTATTTAATATGTTCAATTTTTGCTTTATAATCTTAGTACTAGATTCCAAGTTATTTAAATCAGGAAACTTGCCTTATGCTTTTAATTTTGAAAAATCATGTGTATGTAATATATTTTTAAATAAATGCATAAATAAGGTATTTTACATCCTGGGTGGGGATTTTAAAGCAATCGGGTTTTTTTTTTTTCTTTTCATAGTTCTCTCCTTTCTTTTCTTTCCTTTTATATCCATTTAGGCTCCTCTTCCTCCAACTAGTTATCCTATTTTAACCTAGTACCTTTTCTTTTTCTCTGTGATAATATCATTATACGCAATTAAAAGTATACACATTACAATTTTACAAAAATAGTATATTAAACACATTTCATAAACCCACATTTACACATTTCCCTATAACTGGGCATCTACTTTTCTTCCAGTTCTTTGCTGTTTCATGCAACTTCATGACAAATATCCCCTTCCTATATCATATGTATAGATCTTTTCATTTCTTTTATTACTATGGGCTAGATGCACAGGAGTGGAAGTGCAGAAATGAAGACTACGTGTGTTTCTATCTTTAAGAGATCCTACCAGATATATTGCCAGATGTGCTGTAACAATTCAGCTATCCATCAACAGTCCATGACGGTACCCATTTCTCCACATCTGAGGTAGCAGACTTTATTTTCCTTTTTAATATTTGTTAGTCTACTGGATGAGAAGTGATACCTCATTGTTAATTTCCATTTTCCTTACTAGCAAACAAGGTGAGCATTTTCAATATGTATCTTGGTGATTGAATTTACCTAAGAAATTCTCTTCATATTCTTTGTCCTTTTTGCTATTGGATTGTGTTTTTTCTGTGTCCATTTGTTTTGCTTATGATATTGTCTTTCCATCCAAGAATATAGTATATCTTTCCATTTATTCAGACCTTTTATGTCTTTCATAAATCAATAAAATTTAATTGTTTTTATCTATATCCTGTGCTTTTCTTATTTATTTTATTATAAATATTTTGCGATATTTTAATGGAATATTTTTATATTCTACTTGTAGGTATTTACTGCTAAAAGAAAAAAACTACTGATTTTTATATATTTTTGTCTCACCCAACCGCCTTCTCAAATTTTTGTACTAGTTCTAAAGTTTTTAAATATAACATCTTGGCTTTTTTTTTATCACTTTCTTTCCTATGCTTGTATCATGTATTTCTAATTTTTGTCATAAATGTCCTGATATTAAATTTATTAGGGAAATTTCCAACTTTTCCTAGACCTAGAAGAAATTAAAATTTTTTAGCTTTATGGATAAAATTCAGTGCTAAAACCATCTGATCTTGGTGAAATTTTTCATGATAAATATTTAGTCATCTTTTCTATGTTTTCTTTAGTAATTGCCTTATACGACTTTTCTATTATCTTCTTGGGTCAACTTTTGATAATTTATATTTTGATAGGAATCATCTGTTAAATCTAGATTCTTTAATTTGTGGCTATAGAGTTGCATGTGTCCACTTATGCTTTTAAAATTTCTCTTTTATCCCATATCAAATTATTTACAGATAAAATAATATGATGCCTGGGATTAGCTACAAAATAATCCAAAAAAGTGGATAGGGTATAGACACAAAACGGTTGGCTTTGTGTTCATAATTGTTGAAGCTAAGTGATGGATTATTGGAGGTTGATCATTCTTTCTACCTTTATATTTTTCTTTGTCTTCCATAATAAAAACTTCTAAAACTTTGGGAATGGATCCTAATTTTTGCATGTGGTAATAAAGTTACAGTCTAGACCTAAGCACGTCACTTCATCTTTTTCTACGCTACTGTCAGGATGCAAGTCACAATCAAATACTTTGCTACTGACCTTCTAGTAAGAACATGCAGACCAACTGTGAATTTCCCATGCCTCCAGCACTCCATGTACTTTAAATATTTAGTCTAAGTGAATCTTCTTTGCTTTCTGTTTGGGATAAAAACGAGTCTCTTCTCCTTTCCAAAACTAACTCCCCTGACTTTTTCCAAGAACCTACCTAATTATCCTTTCAGTATTTTATACTCATTCCATACTTCACGTCCACATTCCAGTAGACACGGGCTAAACTAGCTTTGAGTGTAATTGCACAATGTAGCCACCTAGCAAGTGCAGAAAGCTAACTTGAAAGAGGTTATTTGTGTTTTTGTCTTCTCTATCAAAAGTGGTATCAGAACATCCCTTTGGATGACCAAAGGCAATCTCATCCCAGGAATGCGTGCGTCTTAGAATCACATAGGGAATCCCCCTCAGGAGGGGAGGAAGAGGCATATGCAGTCACAAAGGGGGACTTCCTTTAGAAAGCTGGGCAGATAGTCACCCAGTCCAGGGAAAGTGTGGTATTCTATACCCAGTGGCCTACACCTGACTTTATTTCAGTACCGATATGTCCTGGAGCTCTTTCCATGTGGTCAGCTTACTCATTCTATTTCTTTTTCTTTGGAGATGCAAACAACTTCTTTGTAAGACTGAATCATAATTCATTTAGCTATATACTCTGTGTTCTGAAGCTTTAAAATAGAAAACTATTCTATCTTTGCAGAGAAGGGAAGACAGAGAAACAGAAATGGACTGGCAAAGTCGCACTATACAGGACTTAGCTTCCACCCCTCACCCTGGGGTGAGAGAGAACAGTGGCAGTAGATAATGTGCACTGCTTAGGGGTCTCAGTAGACTGATACCCTGCATTGGAATGGGTAAGCACTTGAGAGTTCTGTATAATTAAAGGGGAGGATGAAGCCTTAGGAAGGAGATAACTAAGTGTCTGCTAAAAAGGCAGGTGGATGCTTAAATAATCTGTTGAAAAGGCCAAAAGATGTGACCATATTAAACCTAAAGCTTGAAGAGTGTTTTCAAAGTATTCCTCTCTCCACAACTAAATTTAATAAATAATGTGTCTAAATCTGCTGCTTACATCTTATTGTCACTATTTTTTCAGCCTACTTTATCTTTTATAAAATAACTCAAAAAATCTTTAATGAATACATAACTACCAAATCTAATGATCATTCATAATCTCTGTTTGCCTTAGTGACTCTACGGCACTTGACAAGTGACACTACTAAATTAGTAGGAAAGCGGGTTGGATTTTCCATCCTGCTTGAAAGTCTTCTTTTTTAGTCTCATTAATTCCTTACTGGCCTTATCCTCCTCCTACTTCTCTGATTATTCCTGTCTCTTTCTTAACCCTGCTTGCTCCTCATCCTTAAACTTTGGCTTCCATAATAGGACTAACTATGATTTAATATAGACATTAAATATATATATATCCAATATATATCAATATGTATATAGATACAGAAAGATTGAAAATAAAGGGATAGAAAAAAGCTATATAACAAAAATACCAAGTGAAAGAAAATTGTATAGCCATAATTATATTAAACACAGTAGTCTTTGAGATAAGTACTAGAGATAAGTAGATATTTTTCAGAGTGATAAAATCTCATTTTAACAGAAGAACATAACGAGCCTAAATTCATCTGTACCTAGTAAGAAAGCTTCAAGATCTATGAAGACAAAAAGACAGAACTAACAGAAGGACTAAACAAATTCAAATGATAGTGGGAAAATGTAACATACTTCTCTCAGTAACTGGTAGAACCAGCAAACAAAAAAGCATTAAAATGTAGAAGATTTGAACACTATGATTAACAGACTTGACCTGATTGAAATTTGTAGAACATTGCACTCAACATTTCAGAGTACACATTCTTATACATATTCTTTTCCAATGCAATGGAAAATTTACCAAAATAGAAAATTTGTTAGACCATAAAGCAAGTCTTAACAAATTTCAAAGGATTAAAATAACACCGAGAACGTTTTCTGACTTCAGTGGGATTAAGCTAAAATCAGTAACAGAAAGAAAAGTAGAAAACTTCCAAATTTGTTAAAATTAAGCAATACATTTCTGAATAACCCATGGGTCATGTTAGAAAAACATACAACTCACAGCCCGAATGTTGAGCCAAAGAAGCCAGACACAAAAAAGTATATACCATACTGTATGGTTTCGATTATACAAGGTTCCAAAACATCTCTAATGGTATTATTTCAGATCATGATCTTTGTGTGCAATATGGGTGAATTACTTTGTAAAATTTCACTGAACTGTACACTTAAATTTGTACATCTTATGATTTATAGTTCCATACCAAAGTTTATCTAAAAGGAGCAATTCATCTTTTTTCAAATGGAGCTTCTCTTTAACATCAGTGCTTATTTCTCCTCATCCACTACTGTGGTTGTGGTTATTTTCCGACCTCTAATATTAGTACCAGTCCTGAATATTTAAATTCCTTCCTATGGAGCATTTCATTTTTGATCTCAATTGTAACACGTCTAAAACTGAATTGCGCTAAAAAGATTACTATTCTGCTTTCCCAAGGGTACCATCATTTGCCCAGTTTACACAGGATCACAATACAGTTGTCTTTAAATTTTCCCTCTTTTTAAGTGCCCTTACCATATCATGATTATCCATGCCCTCATATTCCCAATTACTATGTACAGGTGTGAAAGCTGGGGAAAAAAAATTGATTCATTTGAAATATGGTGCTGGAGGAGAGCTCTACAGATACGCTTGATGGCCAGAAAGATGAACAAGTCGGTCCTGGAGCAAATTAAGCCTGAACTATCACTGGAGACAAAAATGATAAACTGAGGCTGTCCTACTTTGGGTACCTCATGAGAAGACAGGAGTTTTTGGAAAAGACAATAATGCTGGGAAAAGTAGAAAGGAGCAGGAAAAATGGAAAACCAAGCATGAGCTGGATTGATTCCATAAAGGAAGACGTAGGCGTGAGTCCGCAGAAGCTGAGCAGGGATGTTGAGGACAGGACATTGTGGACAGCACTCATTCAGAGGGTCGCCAAGAGTCAGAGCCGACCTGATACCACGTAACAACAACAATAACCTTATCATAAATACCTGAAGATATTTCCTTTAGATTATCTCTTGCATACCCCCATTATTTCCATTTCCACTAATCTGAGAAAGGACCCATATCCATACAGAGAGAACTCCACTTATCCTTGATCATGTGTCTATCACATCCCGCTAAGGCATTTGGAACAGTCTCCTCACTGGCCTCAGCTTTCACTTTCTCCTTCCAAAACTTCCTTGCATGTCTGCTGCATGAATTTTCTTAAAGCACTACTTTGATCATGTTTCTCTTACTCAAAAACCTTGTATTATTTTCCATGAAAAGTGAAAATTTTTGATCCTGATATATAGTTTTACAGAATCTGATCCCAACCTGTTTTTCCAGTTTGCCTATAAATATCATAGTTAAATCAGTCAATTAATCATCCCTCTATGATCTTCCTTCTGCTTATGCTTCAGCCTGACACGTCCTTCTCATTTCTCTCCAACTCTCTAAATCATATTCATCACTGAAGAGCATTACACCAGTCGACCTCAGGCTTTGCAGTCACATAGACAAGTGCGAATCCCAGCTTTGCCACTTCCTGCCACTGAGTCTGGGCAAATTACTTACCCTCAGAGTCTCCGTTTTCTCATCTTTAGTCCACAAATAGTTATTGGGTACTTTTCATCTGCCAGACACTGTACTAGGCCTAAGGAGATAAATACCAAGAAGAGCTGACAAATTCATCTGTGTCCTCATGGAGCTTCCAGTCCAATGAAATGACAGACATTAAAATAATTATATAACACCCACTTTGCACAGCTGTTAGGACTAAAGGTAATATATGCAAAGCATATAACACAGAGTAGGTAGACATATAATAGTTATTTTATAATTCTTGAAAACACAGTCAAATATCCATCTTCTGTGATACATTCTTACACTTCTCCAATTTCCTCTGGAAATACAGATGATCCTCAGGTCTACAAAGATCCTCTCATTCTCCGAACTCTCCTTTTTCTGTCTTCACCACTCATCTGGAAACTGAATGTGTACTTTTTTGAGTTATGTGTATCTGTCACATTGCCATTAAATGTTGCAAACATTTTATCTCCACAACTGTATCTAAGCGTTTTGAGGGTATGGACTAAGTTTTTAAAGTTTTATGTCAACTAAAGCCTCCAGCACATGCTAAATATTTGTTGATTTAAGGAGTCCAGCCCTATAAGTCTGAATCTCAGTGGAGTGCTTGAAATGATTCCAGAGTTTTCTCCTCCCACACAGAAAAACTGATCTGGCCAGGAATATTAGGAAGTAGAAACATCATTTCTCACCCCTTTTGTGAGTTTTTCCCACCCATTTTCCTCTTTAGCCTGCCAAAATGTTTCAAATCCCTGGTTGCCCAGGAAAAGGCTGGTGTTTGGCAGCTGACAATAGAGGGATGAAATGTTGATTAAGGGGGAAAGGAATTTAAAAAGAGTCAGAGCCAGAATTCCTGAAAAAATATTTTCAAATTGAATTTTTAAAAGGAGCCTTGATCCTTGAAGTCTGTTTATTTCCCCTCCAGCTTGGGAGATTTTCCAAAGGAAGTTAAAACCAAAATACTTCCCACTAGGAATAGAAGAGGTTGGCTTGCCAAGTTTGGAATCGGCTAACTCACTGGGTCCTAGATTTTGAAAAGCAGTCACAAAGAATACCATTTCATTTTTCCCCTGGGAAATAATTTCCAGTTTCAAAGCCTTAAAGTGTTCTAAGATGTTAAGTTATACCCAAGTAATATTTTATGAATGTTAGTATTAAAGAATTAAAAACATAAGGATTTTGTTTCCAGTCAATACATTTTTGTTTGAAAACTGATGAGAAGGCTATTTGGTGAGAATTTGAAATCTGTTGAAATCCATAATACTGGGAGGAAAAGAGGGAAGGTGATATTAAATCTTAAAACTATGTCCTTGGGTTTTAAGCAGCAATATTTATAGAAGTCTGTTCCTCGATATTCCCCTCAAAACATCTGAAACCAATATCCTAACATATTGTTAGAAAATAGCCACCCATACCTATCCATGCACCTACTATTCAACAACTGATAAATGTCTAACATCAACTGTCAAATTTGATTGATCAGCCATACTTTGTTCCCTGTTTCTATCAAATTCCACAGATATTTTTCTGAATGACAGTGGCCTGCAAGGCACTATGTTAGGTTCTGTGGGAATATGAAAATGAGTGACAGCATCAGCCTCTCAGAATCATAACTTGATCAGAGAAACAGACACCTATAGCCATAACAGAAACAGAAAACGGATCCAAAGCAGCATTTCCAAAACATGATAATAGAGATGCATACACTGTGCTAAGGGAGAAGAAACGCATGGATGGGTGGATGGGTGATTAGAACGTCTCAATTTCTCTGGGGGAATCTAGGAAGGCTTTGTAGAGAGATGACATTTGATCAGTTAAAAAGGAGGAATGCTTGGGGGCTGGGGGTCGGGGGGAGCTGCCCAGACAGAAGGAACAGTTGAAGAAAAAGCTTACAAAAATAATAGTTTTTTAAAAGTGGGTGTAGGTGTATAGGTTGTTGGTGACAGTGTACAAGGGAGCATGAAGGGGAAGCTTAAATGAGAAAGCTGAGTGAATGATTTATACAAAGTGTGAAGCAATCAAGAATTCTAGCAGAAGTATGTCAGCACCCCAGCAGATTTATGGACTCGGGCTGAACTTGGTTGCAATGATAGAATCCAAAGGGACAGGTACAGATTCTGACTCAGAGGAGAAAACAAGATGCAGAATAATGGCAGTTGCCACATTCAAGGGGCAAGTCTCAGGAAAGGGAGGAAGAGCTCAGGACCACAGATGCAGAGTGTATATACAGAAACAGGTGATGGGTTAAGATGTAGACCCTAGGAGCCTCCAACACCAGCCATGTCCTTGTGAAGGAGGTGACCATAGGGGCAATGCAGCCAGTTTTATGACTCAGAGCCAAAATGCAATGACTAACGTCACCTTCACCACCATTTGGAAAAGCAGATAGTTTTCTTGTCTACATAATGCAAAACAACTGGTCACGTTTACTTTTTGTTTGATTTGACCGATCCTTTTAGAATTTTATGGAGCTCACCTTCCTTTTGTACAGATCCAGGTATGAGTTAGCAGATGCCGTAGCACACACATTTTTGTTATAACAACATGCTATCTACATAGGAATGTACCACTATCATATATTTTAGATTCTACAGATTATATCTCGTTTTCTTTATATTAGTATTTTGGAAACTGATAATACTTCTCCCAAGTCCTAGAAATAATAAGCCATTTAATAGTTGTTTTTATATACTTGGGAAAAAACAGATGTTACAGTTCTTAAACATAGTAAGAGACTGATGGTAGGGAAACAGGTTGGAAAACCAACACTTTCAATCTGTACAATTTTATATTGAGTCTATCTTGTAGAAGCATTTCCTTCGGCAGCTTGTTTTAGAGAGATGTTGACATAAAATTTCTGCGAATGCCCAACTCCTAGAAGCCCTTTACCACATCCCAACCCTCTTTCATCCTGCCTCCAACCTTCTAATTCATTTCTACCATTTCTTTTCACCCAAAAAACTAAAATATATTTTCCTGCATGATTTCATGATGCCGTCAGCAATGTACTTACAGTACAGGAACTAGTCTATCCTCACTTTGTGAACATATTCCAACAGAGGAAAGGGCAGGGATCATTTTATGAAGGATGGTCTGGTTTCCTTGTAATACCACTCCAAATGCTCACTTCTTTCCCTGTAAGAATTCCTTGATGAAGGAAAAAATACAAATAAAAGAGTAGCGATGAGAGAAGGAGAGAAGAATCGGGAAGACCAACAATGATGCTTCAGATAGTCCAGCTTACAAAACATAGCCTGCTGAAGGAATATACATGGATGAAGGTAAGTCCAAGAAACAACAAAAGATTTAATGACTGGACTTAAGACAATAAATGTAGAAAGTAGTGAAAACTGAGACTGTGGTAATAGGCTGTAAATGCTAGGGTAAGGAGTTTGGCCCTTGCCCAAAGACTGTAAGGTCCTGCTAAAAGATTTTAACCATTTATTCTCAAGCTTTATTGAGATATAATAGACATTTACCATTGTGTAAGTTTAAGGTGTACAATGTGATGATCTGATATACATATATATTGTGAAATGGTCGCCACAATAGGGTTAGAAAATGGATAATAAATGATGGTATTTCCACCAAGAATACATTAACAATCCTTAAAAATAAATTTTACAGAGTTAGTTAACATTCAAATGTGTTAATAGTGCCACATAATTGAATAAAGCAGGACCAAATAATCAAGGAACAAAAAGATTTTAAGCCAGGAGATGAGAAATGCAGTATGTCTAAGGAGATCCTTATGTTTCTGACTTCAGCAACCACTGAGATAAGAAACTCTGGAAGAGATTAAGATTTGGGGAGTAGGAGTGGGTGTGGAGAGAGAAACATGTGAAGAAGAATCAGTTGGGATATTTGGAGAGATCATGAGTTTTTAATGCCTTGTTCCAAGCCTGGGTAAAATGCTTCTCCCTCTATGATTCCATAATTCTCTTCCATGGTATGTATCACACCACATGGAATTGTTTTTATTTGTTTGCTTGCTCCCTTTATTTTATCTTGTTTCATTTATAGAGTTCATTTTTTAAATTAAGAATATATAATAACTAGCATTTTTGAGCACTTAAAATGTGCTGGTTATTTTGTACCAGATACTTTATGTGCATTTATTCATCTAAAGGGCAGCATACGAGATAGGTGCCATGACTATCCCCACCTTATCCAGGAATAAAAGGTTAAGAAAGTTGCCAAAGGCAACCAAGCTTGAAAGTGACAGAGCCAAGACTTGAACCCAAGGAGGCGTGGTGCCAAAGTCCATGCCCTTAACCTCCTCCCTCTGATATGCTTCCAGGTATCATTGATTATACAACATCCAGAGGCAAATAGATCGTCTTTATATTCTCTTGACTTCTTGACTGTCTTTCACATTGGTTCACTGAAGGAAAATATTGATTAGAGTACACTGACTAACACTTGGAAATTGGCCCTAAAGCTGTAAGAAGCCCATGTTTCCCTACTGATATGTATTAATACTAGTGTTTCATATCTTCCTGGTCTTCCTTCCCATTTTTACAAAAGCAACCATGCAGTTTACCTAGAAAAGAACCTGAGTTTTAGCCCCAGCTCTGCCATTTGCAGATGACCTTGGTATTCCAGGCCTCATTTGAACTGGAATCTCTAACGTCCTCCAGCTCTATAATTCTGGTATTTTATCCTGTCCACATTACTTTAATCCTCATAAAGTATCTTTATATTATAGGAAACATTTAATCCAAGTTTTATGGATGTGCAAACTTAGGAATCCAGACATTAAAATCTCACTGTTTCAGAAAAGAGTGATGGGACAGCCATTCCATTAAATTCTTATTGTTCCAGGAAAAAAAAAAAATAGACCCAGCTATCCTCTCTTCCATCCACTAGTTCTTGCTCATTCCAAGCCTATGATCTCAACTGCCTTTATTGGCCATCCAAAAGCCTGTGATTCACTACATAGTTTAGCTTTTACATTGTCGACTCAAAATAGAGTTCTGCCAGGCCCCACTCTGCAGCTTTCATGTACCCTAAATCCAGCCCATCCTCTGGATAGCTATTAGTATGGCCATCTGTTTCTTAAGTGCTGATGCACACCCCTCGCTGAGTGTATCTCCAGAGTGAGACAAATGTTTGTCAAAAGGCAGAAGCAACTGCTTGCATTTCACTTCTTCAAAGCACTGCCTACAACACTTTTTCTCTCACATAGTAGCGCTTCCTCAAAATACCCTTTCTGTGCTACAGCTGGAGGATTTTTAAGAAGTAATTTTTCCAAGTCTTTTCACTTCCTATAAAAATACATTCCTTAAATTCAGATCTCAGATGCTCCCTACCCCCCAGGCCAAACAGAACAGATGGTTAAAATCTAGTTTCTTTGGGCCAGCCGTTAAGCACGCACGTTCTGCTTTGGAAGCCTGGGCTTCGCCAGTTCAGATCCCCGGTGCGGACATGGCACCGCTCAGCAAGTCAAGCTGTGGTAAGCGTCCCACATAGAAAGTAGAGGAAGATGGGCACGGATGTTAGCTCAGGCCAGTCTTCCTCAGCAAAAAGAGGAGTACTGACAGCAATTAGCTCAGGGCTAATCTGCCTCAAAAAAAAAAAGAAAGAAAAAATATCCAGTTTCTTACTATTTAAAATAAGAAGCATGCAATTTTATAAAAATGTTATGGCAACCATTCTCAATGACGTGGTTAATATTCAATCTCAAAGACTCCAAACACTTTTATTCTCATATAAAAGTATTTATGTGTACAACTTAAAAGCATCCAGTTATTAAAATTTTATAACTAAGCTAAGAGTTTCTGGTCAATTTAATTCCATCATTTTAATTTAGAAACAAGAGTAATGAGAAGCTAGTGGCAAGGTTCAAAGAATAAACAGAATTTTCAGGCTTTAAAAGGAGCTAGAGGTGATTCAGTTCATCATTTTCTTTCACTTGATGGGGATTTTAGACCCCCAGAAGAAATATTAAATTAAAAAATATGTGATACTTAAGTAAATAATATATAAACACAAAAATATAAGCATAATGTAAATGAATACGTGTGAATTATTTAAAAAGTGAGAAACTAAAACAGAAAAAGACTATTTCTATATAATTAGAGCAACCGTTTTATGTATATAATAGGCAAATGATAAAATATAATTACTTCTAAATATACTTTAGAGTGCACAGGTGGTGAAGTACAAAACTTGTTAATATTCCAGACAGTTCTGAAAAAGAGTCCACGTTATAATTTTATAAGAGATCAAGCACAAAGAGACAGGCAGACAGAAAATGAGACAGAAAACCTATCACCAAAGTTAAATTAAATCAAGGATCAAATGCTCTCCAAACCCTTAATTCTGGAGGAGTCAATGCACCAAAATGGCGGAGCACATCTGCTGAACTGGGTGTACAAGCGGAACGCTGATGAATCTGTGAGTCAAAGTCAGGTGTGTTAGATGTTTGAGTGACAAGTCCAAGAAAGAGAAGGCACAGTAGTCAACTCTAGTGGCTTCCTATTTGAGTCTAATTTGGGATTCAGAATCTAGGCACCTCAGATACACAGATGGAAGAAGCCTTCATAAGGCCACTCGTAGTGGGCCTGAAAAGATTCCAGGAGGGAACAAAATGAAGCTTTGTCCATTGCGGAGATCAAATAGATGTGACCCAAGAGAATTCTGTTTTCAGGAAGAAAAATGAAACTCTTCAGAATATTCTTTGCAAAAAGAAAAGCAGCAGTCAGGTAGTAACTATTATCCAATGACAGAACCTTAGTGTCAAATGGGTAATTTTTAGTACCATGATCGTGGCTGTTACTTCAACCAATACTCAGCTGAGCCTGGACACATATTTGGGTTCTAGTTTAAAAGAGGGTTTTAAGTAAGAACATAGAGACTAGTTTTATTAACCACCTGAGTCCAAGCAGCACTAACATGGGCCTCTAGTAAAGCGCAAATCTAAGAGGAGAGAGCCTTTCTTCCTCACTCTGCCACATACCACCAGGAAATGCTGATGCCTCTAGAACACAAGGGACACCAAAAGGGAACTGTGCCTGGAAAAGAAGCAGGAAAAGTGGATGTAGCACCTCTTTGAGTAATAAAATAGAGAGGATAGATACTACAGGAGTACTGCACACTCGATTTAGCTGCTTTCAGAAGTACTAGGAGATAATGATCCGGGGAATGGAGTTTCTGTATTAACAGGTATAAGTATTAAACCAACAAAATTTAGGTAGATGTTCTATGACCTTATTTGTACCTATAGGCTAGTGAGCCAGAAGAAACATTAGTCCAGGCAATGCTTTAATGTGGCTTAACTGTTAACTACTAATAGACGGGAAGCTACAGTCATATATCCTTCATGTCTCTGCCTGCTTCCCTCCTAGCTTTCCTCCACAAAATTGAAGGAGTTGCTAACTGGATTGGTCAGAAATGGAGGTATTGATTGGTGATTCTTAGGCAGGGTCACTATGCCTTATGAGGCAAGGACCTACGAATCATTCCCCCTCTAAAACCGATCCTGCCCTTCTCGTAGCAGAATCAATGAGCCGAGCTGGAACATCCATTTGGAGGCCTGTTTCCATTCTTACTCCCAGATTTCACCTGGCCCCATCCATGGCCTGTCCATCCCTCTCTGTTCCTGGGGACACCAAAACATACAAGTCCCCAGTTTTGGAAAGGGGAGGGAGAAGGGGAGTTGGAGGAGGAAGTTTAACTCAGGCGTCTAGTCTAATTCATATACTCCAAACGGCCTTTGACCAGAGCTCTACTTGGCAATATTGGGCTTTTCTGCAGCTATTAATAAAGAGATCATTTCATAGAGCTTTTAGCCCATGTGGAAGAACAGTGATTGACAGGCAGGATTCATTTATATTCATCAAATATGTCAACACTTTCTGCCCTCGTCCCTAACAATGCCATAATAATTCCTTTAATTCCGAAGAACATGAAAATCTACATGAGGATAATTTAAATAAATGTCCTGGGACCAAGACTCATAGAGAACTTTTCTATATCAAACTCTTTCCCCATTCTCTCCCAGCACAATATCGTGCATGGTAATGTGACCTCTTGTTGCCATCTGCTAAGAGAAATTCCTCAGTGGGAATCTATTTCTATTCCTGTCTCTGCTGGAAGGAATCTATTAACGTGATTTCCTCAGACTGCTTAGGAGCCAGTCTCCCACCTGCCACTATGTACCTATTACACATCTCAAATACACCTGTTTCAGGTAAATTTATGCAGAGTATACAAATATATATATAGACCATGTAATATTAAAACACAATCATCCATCTTTTTCGCTCTTTGTCACATGCCAAAAATATGTCTCTGTTTCTGTATTTTCAAAAAAATCAACAGTTTAGCAATTTTTGTGAAATGCTTCAACGTACCCATTGTTGTTCTGATTTCTAAGTGCCATCTTATTTCCATTCACCATTGAATTAAGCAAATAGGTATAGAGTACCTACTATACACTATAGATACTCTGTTAAATGTTGGGAAATACAAACAAGCCTACAAATATTTTTAATAGAAGTTTTAGTAGTTGCTTAGAAAATAAGGTGATTCCACCAAGCTGAGTCACAGGGATCCCTGCTGTGATCAGTTGGCAGGTTGACATACATGAAAACAACAGAGTTTGTGATCCTGTCCCCCCTTGGATTTTCACTGTGGTTTCTGGGGGTTGCCCTTTAACCATTCCAGATGTTGGAAGTGGTGCCTGTGGCAGATCCAAGATCATGTTGACCACCACAATTTATTAGCAAACTTAAACTTGGAATTAAATGAAAACGTGGTTCCATTTTGGAATGTCGGCACTCAAATCAGTGACCAGGAACACACGAACGTCCCTTTATTGTATTTTAAACTGTTCTATCCTGTCATCTTGTACAGCTAAGTCATCACAATTCTAAGAGCCTCCCCGTTGCATTCACAGTGACGTCCCTAACTCAGCTCCATAAACCTCAGCCAGTAAGCCCAATAAACACCCCAAAACACATCATGATATGTTTTATCCTGCAGAAGATTATTATGTAATAAGTCTAAAAAGATGCAGAGTAATATTTAAAATACATTTAGTATAATGAAATATTTACAGCTGAAGTAAAACGATGTCTTGGATTCACTTCAAAATAATCTGACTGGGTTTGAGGAGACCGGACAGGACTACAGATGAAATAAGAATGCTCACGTTCGCATAATTGTTGAAGCTTGGTGGCGGATAAATCAGGATTATTATAATCTTCTATTTACTTTTGTGTGTGTCTAATTTTCTATAATAAAATGTTTTTTCAAAAATGCAGGTACTACTGGGATATCAACTTTAATCTCTATTTCTGTAGATGTCAAAGTTGCTCAATCAAAGAACCAGCTGTCAATTTATCATAAATATTTCCTCGGGGCTTGTCTACACGTTGCTGTAAGAAGTATCTATTAATCAACCAATAAATGCTAGAGTTGCTGATATATGTAAGCACCGTCGGGAATTAAAGATGAGTCAGACATAGATTCAGTCCCCAAATTGCTTTAGCCTAATAAAGAAGATAAAACTTGAATATGTGTGAGAGTAAAACAACAAAGTGTTCAGTGCCATAGACAACACTCTATGAGAGAGAGTTATGTGACTTTAATAGTATGTCCGAGATGGAGAGAGAAAGCCAGGATTCCTGAGCCCACTACTGGCTGCCTGTCATAGCCTGACCCCCCCCCAAAAGGGGCCCCTCATGTCTTATGAAACAATTTTTATAATTGTTTGCGTGTGTGTGTGCGCGTGCACATGCATGCACGAGCACACAAAATATAGGGATATCCAAAATATAAAGTAGAGGTCTTGACCCAAACATGTATGAAACTCCTAGCCATGGCAAGTTTGCTAGACTGCAGAAACAAAGTGTTCCTTTAGGCTGAAGACAGGCCTGAGTCCACTCACCTCCCTCTGCTGCACTCCAGAAAGAGGCTGCATAGCTCTGTGGGCCCCGTTCCCCTCGGCTCACGCCCTAACCTGGGCCTACTAGATTGCAGCACTCAGAAAGGGGGAAGAACCCAGAAAAGATGAACTTAAGCAAAAGCATGTTGAGGAAAGAGGGCCTTTTCCCCTAAGGTGGTGACCAGTAGTCAAAACAACCCAACCCAGGTCTCCTTTCTGTGGGGCTCTCCGCATCTCACTGGGCTCTCAAGGAGTGGGGTGGGGAGCGGGGGAGCATGTGGTTGCAGGGGGACTGTCTCCTCCCACGCAGAAGCAAGGCCTGGAGTCCTCTTCAGTTTTCTGGGAGAAAAATAGCAAGTGAATCCAAAATAAGAGTTAATCACAAACTCCAAAAACACAAACTCTAATTAACAAGTCATGGATAAACACTTGCTCCTTTAACCTTCCCCATTTTTACATTAAAATGCCTGTGCCTAGTGCTGTTATCCCTCAACGACTCTGAGGGATCCCTCACGTCCCGACCCAGGCCACTCACACTTGCCTCCTCTTCCTGACTTAGAAATGAGAGAAAGAGCAGATAAAAAGAGTCTTGATTTCCCATGGCAGGAACACACAGTGCACTGAATGAGATACTTATCCCCCGTTGGAATCCCTCGTGTCTTACAATTGTTTCCTTTGTGCATTTTTATCCTTCTTACAGGAAATTAAAAAGAAAAGTCTTAAGGGCTATCGCTATTTCTGACCTGATTCAGAATCTTAACAATTCAGTTTTATATACTTTTTATTTGCACACATGCACACACGCACACACACTATTTTCTCTATGCACAAGAATGAATCAATCTCAACAGTCAATGATCCATGACTACATCTGAAAGGCTTACAGCCACTCTACTATATTTACCATATAGACTCAGTGTATTACCATAAACGTATGGAATGAAGTCATATATTTTCAATTATTCCATTCATGAAAATGTCTTTTCAATCACAGCTTCTTATTATAAACCCAGCTGTTGGTTTCATATTACAGTTCAAGAGCCAAGTTTCAAGGGCAATGAAAGTTTTGCTATGTATCACCATCTAAAAGACAATGACAGACCAGCTAAGAAAAACCTGGGATTTTACAGGCTTTACATAGTGCAGAATCTCCCACATATCAAGGGCAACATTTTTCAACACTGATGAGGAGTACTGAAAAAGTACCATACTTAAAGAAAATTTCCAAAGGTTGGCTGAAATTGTTCTTTTTTTTTTTTTTGGCTACAAAATCATGGCTTTGGGAAGATATGTCTGCCTGAAAAACAGAGTGAAGCATATCGGATTTTGTTATAGGTGTTGGCCAATCCAGACAATTGAATCCCATGTCCAGATCAGCCAAAAGCTTAAAACAAAATAATTCACATTACTGTTAAAGAAATATACAAGGATGAGGAACCCATTTCAGTTTTAAGCTTAATGCACACACTTTTTACCTGCCATTAATAGGTTGGAATGGAGACAATGAAGGTGAGTGGCAATCTATTTAGTCTCTGGACTGCTACCATCACGGAAACTGTTTTTACTCTTGCCAGAGAAAATCAACTAAAGTTATGTTTACTTAGGTAGAAGTAGGTGTTCATGAAACAGGAGAAGATGGAGAAAGCAGGAGATAAATAGGACTTCCATAAATTTAACACAGGTTACACTGAGCTAGACAAAGTATCCATAGGAACCCTCATCTTGCCCCTGACACACACCACATATATTCAGTTTAATGAAACAAAGAGAGTGATGAGTGTGCTCAGGGAAAACATTAGAAAGGCTCCCCGGGATGGAAGAAGAGTAACCTAATTCCTTCTTTAACTTGGTGAGAAACACATACACAGCTACATGAGTGGGTTAAAATAATATGCACTGGCAGCCAGGGTCACAGGTAAAATGTAGAGTTTAACCACTGAGCGCTTTATTGAGAAAATATTTGTTATATAGTCACAGTTAGTAACTCTCATTTTATCCAATAACATTGAAATTGAGTACTAGAAAGCTATTTATTTTATCAAAGTAAATGATACCTAGGAAAACCATCATTCATACGACTGAAATGAAATTTTGTAATAGCCCCTCACAATGGGCAAACCACCTTAAGTCAGGAACACTATTTTTGTTATTATACATACGAACAAATGAGCAATTAACAATAGCCATGGCTGGGCAGTCTACTATCACTTATAGCCTTAGCCTCAAAACTTTCCCAAAGTTTAAAATCTTTGCAAAGTAGAGTAACTATGCTCACCCTAACCAACCAACCTTGTGAATTTTTCATTGTCGTGTTCCTGCCTCTGCAGGAAGTCTTTTAAATAGCTGTTTGCTTTAGCAGAGTGAAAGTACAGTTTTATCTCCTTGACTTCTTACTTATCTCTGGAGACTCGCCTCCAACTCTATTCTACACCTGCTCTTCAAAAGGATCTTTTCAATGACGTACATTGTTCAGTTTTTATCATCTTACATGGTCACAAGAGAAAAACTGAGAAAAATAAAACCATAGAGCTTTTTCTGGCAAATACACAAAATCTAATGATGTTTTCTTTTACAATCTAAGTCTATAATTCATTAGTAGGTCTAACCCTTGGTTCAGCTAACCTCCTTTGAATCTTCCTGTTTATATACAAGTTAATATGTTTAGAATGCTAAGGATTTCACTTTACCTAATCTTGGCTAAGGAACTAAAACTACATAAACAGGAAGCCTGAAAAAATGAATTTATTAAGTAGACCCATGTTCGATGGACCAATAAAGTAAGCCTCAGATTTGGAAAAAACAATGACCAGCTTTTGTGCAAATATGTACTTTCTTTTTTTCTTAACAGACTATTTTAAAACAATGTGTGTATAATTGAACTATTTTTAAATAGAATAGTGTAGTGATTTCTCATTTGAATATTATAATACACATAAGAAAGTAAAGTCTAAATATCATCCATCATTAAAAAAAATTACTATAACTATAAAATTAAAATGTCTGATCATCAGACTCCAATCTACTGTTATGTTTATGCTAAACCTACATCAAATTCACGCTAAAAATGATGAGAGTTTTTGAAAAGATAAGATCCTTTATACTCGCCCATGACTTTGTTGTTGTCATTGTTACTCATTTCTTGCAATGCCTGATACACTTCATGATAACCTACAAGTTCCAATAGTATTTGATATATTTTTGACAGTTGGAGTCTACCAGATCATTCCAAATAACATATTCCAAGAATTACAGTGCATGAGCAGAAAGTACTCATATTTGGGGGATGTGAAAGATGACTTGTCTTTATAATGCTGTTTCATATTTCGATGAGATTATTTAAAATCCACTGCATAATACCCATGATTACTGGAGTGGATAAAGATATATATGTTTAAATTCTTCTAAACAACAGCTTCAGAATAGTGATAATATCTCAAAGAGTAGGGGCTTTTTTACATTTTCTTTTATCTAAACCTTTTTTTTGGTGGGGAAGATTCGCCCTGAGCTAACACCCACTGCCAATCTTCCTCTTTTTGTATGTGAGCTGCTGCTACCGCATGGCCACTGACAGACAAGTGGTGTAGGTCCACACCCAGGAATAGAACCCAGGCTGCCAAAGCGGAGCACACCGAACTTAACCACTAGGCCACAAGGGCTGACCCAAATCATTTTGTTTTCTTAATGCATGAATAGTGATGCTGTCTTTGTCATATTCTTTAATATTGAATTATTCTTGAGTTAATGGACTTTGCACTACTTGGTTCATATAGTGACCAGCCTTTGCACAACCTTCTTATGTTTGGGGAAGTTTACACATTACTGAATCTGTGAATCTCTACGTTAGAAGCCAGAAACATTTCTTCATGAAATAGTAGAGAATGACAAAGACAATAATGTTATCTTCTCGCAAAATTGCTTCTCACATATATAATTTTACTTGATTATTATGCCAAAAGAACAACCACAACCATGTGAGAGATACTATATATATTTGTAGTGTCTTTTTATAAATAAAAAAGCTAAGCCTCAGAAAGGTTGGAACTTGTCAAAGTTACTGAGATAAACATGTCCATTTCTGATGCAGACTCTTGTCACTTCTCATTTTCGCATGAAGATTAAAATAATATCATTAGAGCTACTACTATTGGTTGATATTTCTATATAACAGGTGCTGTTCCAATGCCTTCTCATTTAATAATAAAAAAAAAAACTACTGTGGCAGTACAATTATTTTTCCCATAATTGAAACACT
Organism: Equus quagga; assembly: GCF_021613505.1. Taxonomy (NCBI): domain Eukaryota; kingdom Metazoa; phylum Chordata; class Mammalia; order Perissodactyla; family Equidae; genus Equus; species Equus quagga. The sequence goes on along the minus strand of NC_060274.1, from coordinate 74,269,807 downwards.
GAAAATAGTTCATTCACCTCAGGCCAGAGAAGCCTGGAACAGAGGCCTGGTTGTTCTCCAGATGTAAGGAATGGGATAATCTTTCATGTCTCTTTCAGCAGAAAACAAGCCCAGAATTACTGTCTCAGTAAACTACCCAGAAGGAGCAATGGAGGGAAAAAAGGAAGGAAGGGAGGGAGGGAGGGAGGGAGGGAGCGAGAAAGAGAGATTGTATTCCATAATATTCTGCTCCAAGTCATGTCACATTTCTTTGTTAAACAGAAAAATCGCACCTGATGTTTATTTAAAATGGCCAGAAAGGCTTTGTTTAAGACAATTGCAATTGGTGTCAAGACTTGCAATAGGGAAGAGATTGAACTCAACTCCATTGAAAAGGAAGGCAGGTGGGGTGAGCTAGAGAAGGGAGGCTGGATGCTGTATGAGGCCAGCTGTATGTGCTCATTGGTGCTCACTGAAGTTACACTCCTACCCTCACACAGACTGAGGATAGAGGCCCTGTATTTTCTGATGACTACGTTTCAAAGAGCTGGCCCCCAGGTCCTTGAGAAAGACATTCCTGGATTGTAGAAAATTTACGTCTCAAAGGGGCAGAGAAAGAATTTACAACTGCAAGTTTTCTAACACAAATACTCTAATAAAAGGGAAGTCAGGGGCCTAGTCTGGATGAAACTTGTCTAAAGTTTAGTCAAATTAAGAGGAACAGTAAGTCTCTGTTGGTCATCTTTGTCTCTCTAAATCAGATAAATCTGCCCCAAACCTCATCTACCTGGCTGTCAAGAAATTCTGTCATCTGTGCTTGGAGCGAGGACTTCCCTCTCCTCAGTGTTTTGGAAGAATCTCAAATGTTTAACACAACTGAGAACATTTGGGGAGGGGCCTCTGTCTTCAGGCCACACTAGACACCACTGACCCACTCACTGCCTCAGTTCTCATGGTCACTCACTAGAAAGCTCATAGCTCCACAGCTTCCTTGACCATCTGTCACCTGGAAATTCTTCATTGACCTCCTAAAACCACAGCTCTTGGCAATCTCCAGATTATTCTGGCATTCTCACTATTCTTCATGATCTGCCCCGTGACCCATAACCCCCCATAGGAAAAAAAATAAATCCCAGTATCAGCAAAGGCTACAAAGAACATTTTTCTCTGAAGAAAGGCCTGCTTTTGCCTTTCTCAGACTAGGTTTTTCTAAAAACAAAAGCATAAGTGGAGATTATTTTCTGAGTACCTAGCAAATTGTGCTTTTGGTCAGTCAACACAAAAGAACCTTGGGGCACAACAATTGGCTACCTTCGTGAGATACAAAAGTGATAGTTCTTTACATTTCTTCCAGATTCCTATGGCAGAGAATAAAACAAAATAATAACAGAGTATCCTGCCATAGGTATGTGTGTTTATTTAGGAAAAAATAGAATTGGAGAATTGATACCAAAAGATTAGCCATATTACTTTTTTTTCTCCTAAGTAGTACATTAATGGATAATATTTTAAATTTTATATTCCTTCCTCATTTCCTTTGATTTTTCTGTATCTTTTATGATAGCCAGCAAAATAACGTGGATTTCTTTTGAAATGAGAACGTAACAAAAGTCCAAGAAATCTTTAAAAAAAAGAAAGTGGAAAAAGCTTCATATCAATAATTTTAGCAGTCTCAGAAAATGCATTTTTTAGGAGAAAACTTGAAATGATCAGCTAATATGAGATTTAGGCATAGCAATCCAAATTTTTTTTTTCCATAATGATCTTATCTACAATTGCCTTAGGGGATATTCAATGGTGAAAAGTCATACATAATGATAGAAACTTAAGCATGCACTGGGACATTCCAGGACTCAAAGCCTCCGCTAATAACCTGTGTGTGTCTCTGACAGCAGAATATCTGTTAGAAACATGTTTCCATCTTTTGTTGTCCACGCTGTACCAAGCCACCACTGTGGCCTCATCTACTGAAATAGTCCAGTAAATGTTCGTCTAGTAGGCTATATCTTCTCCCTAAAATTGTGCTTCAAAACGTAAAGAAATCTCTGCATTCTATGGGGAATTTGTCAAATAAAAAAGCTGCTACTGAGAAGAGAACAAAGCTACCATATTGCAAAGAGATTTCTTATTCTCACATTTGCATTGTCTATTATTCTTTCTTTTCCAGGGCTTGTCCCTGAGTTCCTGCAACAAAGCTTCCAATGAACTAAAAGGAAGTGCTGTCGAGACTAGATAACATCAAGTTTTTCCCATCTAAAGGATAACACTTCTTTTTCTCTCCTGTTAATGTTATTGATATATTGCCTAAATGTCAGCTAGAATGTTGCGATTCTTACAATCTTGTTCCTGAACTCAGTGACCAAGGAAAGCAGCTTCAGAATAACTAGGGATACTACAAATGGCTACTTTTTATTTTTAAGATTCAAGAAATTTTTACTTGGAAAATTGATTCCAAAATTGCATTTAGTTAACTGGATCACATATATTTAGTCAATATAGAATCTACTCTAAAGTCAGTACACTGAAAAAAATAAAATGATAGACAGGTAGATAGATAGATAATAGGTGCATGGGTAGATAGATGGACGGATGAATGGATGCATGGAGGAGGGGAGAGAGAGAGAGAGATACTAGACTATTTCCTAACAATATTAGAACTATTCCTTCCTTGCCATTCTACTTCTTTTCTCATGACTGCTCAATTTATTTTTTGTTTCTTGTTGGTGAGGAAGATTTAGCCCTGAGCTAACATCAGTGCCAATCTTCCTCTATTTTTTGTATGTGGGACACCTCCACAGCATGGCTGGTGAGGGGAGCAGGTCCACACCAGGGATCCAAACTCATGAACCTGGGCCACCAAAGTGGAACACACAGAACTTTAACCACCCAGCCACAGGGCTAGGCCCATGACTACCCAATTTAAAGCCCCAAATTTCAAATATACATTCACAGAATCTTAATCCTTAGAGACACTTAGTGAAATAAGGATTGAGAATGCCACATGTTCTGTCTTAGATATTCACAGTATATGTTAGAAGTGACTCCTAAGAAACCCTGAAGTAAGGAAGTCTGGTTAGGTATGTTTAACCAGCATGTCCTAAACTTATTTGACCTTGGAACTCTCTTTTAGTGTTCACTTTGAGAAAGATGTCTCTTTTTTTATTTAACTTAGTTTTGTAGATCCATTAGCTTTACTTGCTTGGAACAGAAAAGGCAGAAATCAATCAAATCTATCGTATTTAAAAAGAAAACAATATTAAGCAGGTACATCACATTAGCACAGATTTGGGCACACACATCCCTTTTGTTATATTCCTCTGCATTACTATTTGTTCCTATTTTTATAAATTAATACACGCTCACTGTAAAACAACTCAGGCACTACATTTCAACAAATGGTTCCTGATTAAACTCTCTTCCCCAGATAATATCATCTAATTGGGCACATACGGATCCTGGTCCTACCCCCTTTGCCTGAAATAGGAGTGTGAATCAGACATGGCATCTGTGCCTTCCTGAAGACAAACGGCAGGGGAGGTGGCACTCAGCAGCTGCGCATCACCGTCAGTCACCCTCCTGCAGCAGGTGAGGGGCCAAATGTACTGGTGCAACAGGCAGACGGAGGAATGAATTGGAATCATTTTCAATACTAATGAAAAACAAAATCCTGGTCACTTTGATCCAAATAGAGCAAAATACTTTCAATAACCCAACAGGGTAGAAATATCATTAGAGGGGTAATTTTTTTCAATATTTTTTTTTTCATTTCAAGCAATTTCTTTATTTGATGATATCAAAAAGAATAGCCTTTTATATTTTAATTTTTATTAAAGCAACATGTGTATATGGTTTAAAAAAATAAGCACTATAAAAGGATCTTAAAATGAAAAGCAATAGTCTCGAGCCCCACTCCTACCCACTAACCTCAGGTACCACTTCCTACTTCTGTTTGTTTCTAAACTCTTGTCATGGTTCCCTCTCCCACTCAAAATAATATGCTTATGGCATAATTTTTTGATTTAAGCGTTGAAGGCATTATCTATTTACTTCTGCTCTAAGAAAGAGAATTTTTATTTTATTGTCTTTGTTTTACTTCTATTGGTTACATTTGTGTCTGTTAATAATATACTTATTTTGTTATTCTGTGTACCTTAAACATTGATAATATTTATATTCTGTGCTAGAGCTACTTTTTACATCTTCCCTATTTTGCCTGTAGGTTGATTTTAAAATTGGAAATAAATTAACTGATACTATCCTTAGTGGAGGATTTTGCTTATTGGTGATCCACGGTATTCCCCATCTGTTCTAAACTCTGCCTGCTATTTCTGGGGCGGGGTTGGGGGGTCACCTGGAAACCACATTTCCCTGACACTCGCTCACCGAGAGGATTCTAGAATCAATTTAGAGTGGTCCAGTGAGATGCATTTGGAGAAATGTTGGAAGGCAGTGTAGGGGAGGAAGACATTTCCTCTACCCTCTCTGGGTTCTTCTGGCCGGAGAATGAATTAAATTCACATGAGACAGAATAACAGGAGAAAATTAAACAAAGCTTCATAACATGTATTCATGGGAGAGGCTCAGGCAACCTGAGCAACTCACCAAAATGGCTGAAGCCACCACCTTAAATATCCTCCTCAGCTAAAGACAAAGGAGGATGTTGGCAGTGGGGGGAGTCAGTTACAGGAGGTTACCAGACAAGTACAGTAAACAAGATGCAGATTTAAGTCCTTGCCTTTGGCATTGATTAAGAGTTTCTAGGGGCCGGCTCCATGGCCGAGTGGTTAAGTTCGCACGCTCTGCTGCAGCGGCCCAGGGTTCAGATCCTGGGCGTGGACATGGCACCACTCATCAGGCCACGTTGAGGCGGCATCCCACATCCCACAACTAGAAG